>NW_004444242.1:570314-571566 GCF_000243295.1 Trichechus manatus latirostris
CAGGAAGCATCAAAAGAAGATGGGAGGAATACACAGAGTCACTCTACCAAAAACAATTGATCAATTTCAGGAGGTAGCATTTGATCAAGAACTGATGGTATTGAAGGAAGAAGCGGCACTGAAGGCATTGGCGAAAAAACTAGGCTCCAAGAATTGATGGAATACCAACTGAGATGTGTCAACAAAGGAAGCAGAACTGGAGGTGCCCATTCATCTATGCCAAGAAATTTGGAAGTTAGCTATCTGACCAAAAGACAGGAAGAGAACCACATTTGTGCCCATTCGAAAGAAAGGTCATCCAACAGAATGTGGAAATTGTCAAACAATATCTTTAATATCACACACAAGTAAAATTTTGCTGAAGATCATAAAAAAACATTTTCAGCAGTACATCGATAGGAAACTGCCCGTAATTCAAATTGGATTCAGAAGAGGACGTGGAACGAGGGGTATAATTATTATTTTTTCTTTTTTAAATTGTACTTCAGGAGAAGGTTTACAGAACAAATAGTTTCTCATTAAACAGTCAGTACGCATATTATTTTATGACATTGGTTAACAACCCCAAGACATGTCAACCGTCTCCCTTCTCGAACGTTATTCTTTTTGGTGAAAATATACATAGCCAAAGATACATCACTTTAAAAATTTCTGCATGCACAGTTCAGTGACATCGAATACTTTCTTCCAGTTGTGCTGCTATTCTCACTTTAGATGAAGGTATACAGAACAAAATATTTTCTCATTAAACAGCACACGTGTTGCCCTATGACAATGCTTAACATTCTCACTACATGTCAACAGTGTCCTTACTCAACTGTGTGTTCCCTATCTCAGCTTTACTATCACCTTCTGCTTTCTAGTCCTTGTCCCTGGACTGCTGTGCCTCATTAGTCCAATTTTCATTTATGGGGCTGTCCAATCCCTGGCTGAGTGGTGAACCTCGGAAGTGAGTTCATCACTGAGCTAAAAGGGCTGCTGGGGGCCATACTCTCGGGGTTTCTCCAGTCTCTTTCAGGCCAGTAAATCTTGTCTTTTTTCTGTGTCTTAGAATTTTGTTCTACATCCTTCTCCAGCTCTGTCCAGAACCCTCTGCTGTGATACCGGTCGGAGCAGTCAGTGGTGGTAGCTGGGCACCATCTAGCTGTACTGGACGCAGTCTGGTGGAGGCCTTGTAGCTGTGGTCCATCAGTCCTTTGGACTAATCTTTTCCTTGTATCTTGTTCTCTTCATTCTCCCTTGCTCCTGAAGG
>NW_004444242.1:572968-574332 GCF_000243295.1 Trichechus manatus latirostris
TTTTTTTTGCAGATGGATATCCAGTTTTGCCAGCACCATTTGTTAAAAAGACTGTCTTTTCCCCATTTGATAGACTTTGGGCCCTTGTCAAAGATCAGGTGACCGGATGGCTTTACATCTGGGTTCTCAATTCTGTTCCATTGGTCAATGTATCTGTCGTTGTACCATTACAAGGCTGTTTTGATTACAGTAGCTGGATAGTAGGTTCTGAGGTCAGGTAGTGTGAGTTCTCCAACTTTCTTCCTCTTCCTCAATAGTGCTATACTTATTCGGGGCTTCTTCCCATTCCATATAAAGTTAATGATTTCTTTTTCCATCTCTTTGAAGAATGTTGTTGGTATTTGGATCAGGATTGCATTGTATTTGTAAGTTGCTTTGGGTAGAGTTGTCATAATGTTGATTCTACCTAGCCATCAGCATGGTATGTCTTTCCATTTATGTAGATCCCTTTGGGTTTCTTGCAGTAGTGTTTTGTAGTTTTCTTTGTATAGGTCTTTTACGTCGCTGGTTAGATTTATTCTTAAGTATCTTCTTTTTTTAAAGGCTATTATAAATGGTATTGTTTTCCTGATTTCCTTTTCATCATTCTCCTTATTTGTGTATACGAATCCAACTGATATATTTATGTTTATCTTGTATCCTGCTACTCTGCTGAATTTATTATTAACAGTAGATTTCTCGTGGAATCTTTAGGGTTTTCTGTGTATAGTATCATATCATCCACAAGCAGGGACAGTTTAACTTCTTAATTACCAATGTGGAAGCCCTTCATTTCTTTTTCTTGCCTTATTGCTCTAGCTAGAACTTCCAGCACAATGTTAAATAGGAGTGGTGATAAAGGGCATCCTTGTTTTCTTCCTATTTTCAAGGGAAATGTGTTTGGCCTCTCTCCATTAAGAATGATGTTGGCTGTTGGTTTTGCATAGATACCCTTTATTATGTTGGGAAACTTTCCTTCTATGCCTATTTTATTGAGAGTTTTTTCAGGAATGGGTGTTGGACTTTGTGAAATGCCTTTTTGGTGTCAATTGAGATGATCATGTGACTCGTTTCTTTCCTTTTATTTACGTGGTGGATTACGTTGTTTCATTTTCTAATGTTGAACCATCCTTGCATACCTGGTATGAATCACACTTGGTCTTGTTGTATTATTATATTTTAATACAATGCTGAATTCCATTGGCTAGAATTTTGTTGAGAATTTTTTCATCTATATTCATGAGAGATATTGTTAATTTTCTTTTTTTATGGCATCTTTGCCTGGTCTTTTTATCAGGGTTATGTTGACTTCATAGAATGAATTTGGAAGTGTTGCTTCCTTTTCTATGCTCTGAAATAGCTTGAGTAGTACTGGTACAAGCTCT
>NW_004444242.1:574775-581936 GCF_000243295.1 Trichechus manatus latirostris
TACTATTTCCTTTCTTCCGGTGGTTGTAGGCTTTTTTTGCTGTTGTCTTTCTATTTGTTTGAGTTGTGTAGTTAATGTTTTGATTTTGTCCCTTTTTTCTTTTTTGATGTGGGCATCTATTGCTATAAATTGTCCTCTGAGGACTGTGTTTGCAGTGTCCCAAAGGTACTGGTAGGTTGTGTTTTCATTCTCATTTGATTCTAGGAATTTTTGGATTCCATCTCTAATTTCTTTTATTACCCAGTGTTTTGTAAGCAGGGTGTTATTCAGTTTCCATGTAATTGATTTTTTTTCTTGCTCTTTCTGTTGTTAATTTCTACCTTGATTGCATTGTGGTCAGAGAAGATACTTTGTATTATCTCAGCATTTTGGATCTTGTTGAGGATTGCTCTGTGGCCTAAGATGCGGTGTATTCTGGAGAACGTTCCAAGTGCATTGGATAAGAACGTGTGTTTTGAAGCTGTTGGATGGAGTGTTCTATATATTTCTGTGAGATCAAGTTGGCTGATTGTGCCCTTTAGGTCTTCTGTATCTTTGCTGAGTTTCTTTTTAGTTGTTCTATCCTTTACTAAGCGTGGTGTGTTGAAGTCTCCTACTATTATTGTGAAACTGTCTATTTCTCTTTTCAGTGCTGTTAGAGTTTGTTTTATATATTTTGGAAGGTTCTATACCTACACCGTTTATTCCCTCTTTTATTGTTCCTATGTTGTCATTTACAGATTAACTGCTTTGATTCCCTGTTGTATTTCTTTTAGTTTTAAATAGTCCTTGAGGGTTCATTTCCTGGGTTGGTATCTGGCTGATACGATCCTTCATCCTAGATTCAGCCTGTGAGCGGAAGTTGTTTGTTCTCAGATCAAAGGACTCACTTTAATAATTCTTGTAAGTTTTGTTAGGTTTTTACATATTCCCTTAATTTCTGTTTATCTGGAAATGTCCTAATTTCACCATCATATTTGAATGAGAGTTTTGCAGGATATATAATTCTTGGCTGGCAATGTTTTTCTTTTAAGGTTTTATATATGTCATCCCATGATCTTGTTGCCTGCATGGTTTCTGCCACATAATCTGAGCTTAGTCTTATTGTTTCTCCTCTGTATGTGACTTCTTGTTTTTTATGGGTTGCTCTCAGGGTTCTTCATTTGTCTTTGGTTTTGGCGAGTGTGGTTATGATATACCTTGGTGAATTTCTTTTGGGGTCTATCCTATATGTGGTTTATTGAGCTTCTTGGATGGCCAGTTTTTCTTCCTTCATAATATTGGGGAAGTTTTCTGTCAGTAGTTCTTCAATGATCCTCTCTGTGTTTTCTGTTTCCCCCCCCCGTTCTGGAACTCTGATCACTTGCAAATTTTTGCTTTTGACTGTATCCCACATAATTCTAAGGGTCTCTTCCCTTTTCTTTGTTCTTTTTACTGAGTTTTCCTTGAACAAAGTTGAAACCAAGTGTTTGTCTTCAATTCCACTGATCCTGTCTTCCACTGTTTAAAATCTGCTCCTCAGCACTTCTGTGACTCTGTCCATTTCTGAAATCTTCTTGTTTATCTTTTGGATTTCTAATTGTTGTTTTTGTATAATTTCTAGTTGTGAATATATTTTGACGTTTTGTTCCTGCTTTTTTTCCTGAATTTTTCCATTTTTTTGGCTATTTTTTCCATGAATTTGTCTGCCTTTTCCATGAATTCGTCTAATTTTTCCTCATTTTTTGTCTGCTTTCTGCTTCAACTCTTGGATAATTCTGAGTGTTAGAGATTTGAAATCCCTATCAGGTTGTTCCAGTGTCTTTTCTTCCACTGGAAAGTCATCTGGTATTTTATTTTGGATCCCTACTGGAACCATCCTGTCCTGTTTTTGTAAATGTTTTGATATTATCTGCTGTCTTCAGTGCATTCTGTAGTTATTTTCCTCATATAGTGTTTATAGATTTTTTTTTGTTTCATCCTTTTTTTTTTTTTTTTAATTTGGCTATGTCTGAGCAGGCGGACTGTGTGTTCTTTGTTGTTTGCTCATGTAGGGGCATGATATTTTTCACCTCCTTCTCCAACTGGCAGGGTCAGTCGCTCAGATATAGTACATCAGGGCAGGTCTAGCTGAAGAGGGGTTGCTAGGATGGGTTGTTTGTAGCACTTACTACAGCCACGAGGGCAGGTCAGAATCAGTGCAGGACAGGTTCTGGTAGGCCATGCCTGTGCTGCTTGGTGGTGTGATGTTAAGTGCATGGTGCAGGTAGGCGCAATGGAGGGAGGAGATTGTGATGTGTGGACCTATGAATGGTATAGGAGAGAGGAGAGAGTAACAGCAGCCAAAAACATACAAACAAACAAGAGTGCTAGGGGAGCTTGCTGTTGGAGTGGAAAGATGAGAGACTACAAAATGGAGAAAAACAAAAAGGGGAAGAAGAAGAAAAAAAAGAAGGAATAAATAAAAATTAGAAAGAAAAAAGAACAGCAAAGCTCTCAGGGATCCTACCAGTGCGGTTACGAGGTCTGGAGAAGTTGTTCTCAGGTGTTGAAGTACAGTCTGGCTAGAAGGCTTAGAGGTATTCAGCACCAGGTATTCAGGGGACAGGAAGAATAGGAAGGTATAGAGAGATGAGAAACTGAGTAATGAAGCAAGATAAAAGGGAAAAAGACGGAAAAGAAAGCAAAACAAATTTAAAGAAAAGAACAAGAAAATTCCCCCAAAAAACAGAAAGAAAAAAAAACATGAAAAAAGAAATGTCCTCAGAGATCCCTCTGTACATCTGCCCAAGCTGTGTAGCACTGCCCTGCCAGAACAGGCTCCCAACTGGAGAAAATAAAAAGAAAGAAAATAAACAATTCAAAACAAACAAGCAAAAAAAGCCCCAGGATCCCACAAGCGTTGCAGTATGGATGGGGAAGCAGTTCCATACTCAAATGGAGCTCCACAGCCCCTTAGGAAGAAGCAAAGATGGCACCCAGAGCCAGGTATTTGAGCAAAAGGAGGGGGAGGTAGTGAGAGATAAGGAAGGAATTAAAAGAAGCAGGAAAAAAAAAAAAAAAAACACCAACAGCCAACAAATGGCACTCAGGGAGTCAGCCAGCTTGGGCAGGTGGAATCCAAGTAGCCAGTGCTTCCTGGACAAGAGACTGTGGCCGCAGGTAGCAGAGGAGCCTGAGTGGGGATGAAGAAGTGTGGAGGGTGGGAAAGCGTATATCGCTGGTTACTGATTGTTCTGTCTCTGGCTGAAAGGTCTATGAAGCTGCTTTCTTGTACCCCCTATTTGCTGGTCTCTGATAGGAGTCCAAGATGGTGGATTCATGCTGCGTTAGCTGGTAGGGGACCTCTGCATGAATCTCTCCTTGCTCTCCATTCTCTGTCAGTTTCTCACTCCATTTGATGCTTGGCTGAGTTCTTTATCTCTTCATTTAATGTTTTAGGGTTTCAAGATTGTTGTTTTCTCTGTTTGTCTTAGTTTTTCGGATCTTTGCTGTGGACATACAGCATGGTGCTTCTGCCTAGAGTGCCATGTTGCCAGAAGCCCGAATGAGGGGTATTATTACTGATGTCAATGAATCTTGGCTGAAAGCAGAGAATGCCAGAAATATGTTTACTTGTGTTTTATTGACTATGCAAAGGCATTCGGTTGTGTGGATCATAACAAATGATGAATAATATTGTGAATAATGGGAATTCCACAACACTTAATTGTGCTCATGTAGATCCTGTACATAGATTAAGAGGAAGTTGTTAGAACAGAACAAGGGATACTGAGTGGTTTAAAATCAGAAAAGGTGTGTGTCAGGGCTGTATCCTTTCACCATACTTATTCAATCTGTGTGCTGAGCAAATAATCCGAGAAACTGGATTATATGAAGAACTTGGACATCAGGATTTGTGGAAGACTCATTAACAACCTGTGATATAAAGATGACACAGCCGTGCTTACTGAAAGTGAAGAAGACTTGAAGTGCTTACTGATGAAGAGCAAAGACTACAGCCTTCAGTATGTATTGCATCTCAATATAAAGAAAACAAAAATCCTCACTGCTAGACCAATAAGCAACATCATGATAAATGCAAAAAAAATTGAAGTTGCCAAGGATTTCATTTTACTTGGATCCACAATCAACACCAGTGGAAGCAGCAGTCAAGAAATTAAATGATGTATTGCATTGGGTAAACCTGCTGCAAAAGATCTCTTTAAAGTGTTGAAAAGCAAAGATGTCACTTTGAGGAATAAGGTGGGCCTGACTGAAGCCATGATATTTTCAATCACCTCATATGCATGTGAAAGCTGGACAAGGAATAAAGAAGACCAAAGTAGAAATGATGCCTTTGAATTGTGGTGTTGCCAAAGAATATTGAATATACATGGACTGCCAGAAGAACGAACACATCTGTGGTGGAAGAAGTACAGGCAGAGTGCTTCTTGGAAGGGAGGATGGTGAGACTTCATCTCACATACTTTGGATATGGTATCAGAAGGGACCAGTGCCTGGATAAGGACATAGTGTTGGTAAGGTAGAGGGTCAATGAAAAAGAAAACCTTCAAGGAGATGGACTGACACAGTGGTTGCAGCAATAGGCTCAAACATAGCAAGGATTGTGAAGATGGTGCAGCACAGAGCAGTCTTTCCTTCTGTTGTACATAGGGTAGCTATGAGTCAGAACTCTCCTAACAGCATCTAACATCAACAACATATAGAATATGTTTCATCCTTTCAAAAAAGAAAAAGGTAGAAAATATAGAAGATTTGGACAATTTGCTTCGTGAGGCTGCCAATCTGCTTTTAATCAGGAGCATTTTTCTAGCCCTCAGGGAATTCATTACCTTTAGTATTGTCACTGTTACATGTCTCATGTCTTCTTTCTTAAGTTGTTTTTCATTAGCCTCAAAGTATGCTACAGTGCCTACCATCGTATTTAAACATGTCTTCTCCCGCAATTAGCTCTTAGATTTCTGTTACTCAACATTCATGATCTCTGTGGCACAGAAATAACAGTCTATGTAAATTTGGAATAAATGTATAGTAAGAAATGTTATATTTTATTAAAATATAATATTATGTGCCATAATGCAAGGAGTTATATTCCAGAAAGTCCCAACAATGTGTTAATAAGTAGTTAAGGTTAGTGTGCTTAATGTGTAAAGGGATGAACAAAATGTGTGTATCTCTTAAGACACCATCAACAACCAGTACTAGATGAGCAAGCAACAAAGAACACACAGCCTGCCTGTTGATACACAGCCAAATAAAAAGAAAAAAAAAAGGATGAAACAATCAAATCTACAATCAATAAATGATAACTACTGAATGCCCTGAAGACAACAGACAATATCAAAACATTTACAAAAACAAGGGAGGATGGTGCCAGTAGGCATCCAGAATAAAACACCGGATGATTTCCAGTAGAAGAAAAGGCGCAAGAACTACTTGATAGGGAATTCATATCTCTAATCCACCAGAATTATCCAAGAGTTGAAGCAAAAAACAGACAAAAATGAGGAAACAATGAGAAATTCATGGAAAAGGCAGACAAATTCGTGGAAACTACAGACCAAAAAAAAAAAAAAGGAAGAATTCAGGAAATAATGCAAGAACAAAATGCCAAAATAAATTCACAACTAGAACTTATACAAAAACAACAATTAGAAATCCAAAAGAGAAACAAGATTTCAGAAATGCACAGTGTCATAAAAGTGAAGAGGAGCAGATTTGAAATGGTGGAAGACAGGATCAGCAGAATTGAAGACAAACACTTAGATACAACTCTGTTTCAGGAAAACTCAGAAAAAAGAACAAAGAAAAATGAAGAGACCCTGAGAATTATGTGGGGAACAATCAACAGCAAAAATTTGCAAGTGATCAGAGTTCCAGAACAGGGGGAGAAAACAGAAAACACAGAGAGGATCACTGAAGAACTGCTGACAGACAACTTCCCCAATATCGTGAAAGATGAAAAGCTGGCCATCCAAGAAGCTCAATGAACCCCATATAGGATAGACCTCAAAAGAAAATCACCAACGCATATCATAAACGCACTCGCCAAAACCAAAGACAAACGAAGAATCCTGAGAGCAGCTCGTGAAAAACAAGAAGTCACATACAGAGGAGAAACAATAACACTAAGCTCAGATAATTTGGCAGAAAACATGCAGGCAAGAAGGCAATGTGATGACATATATAAAATCTTGAAAGAAAACCATTGCCAGCCAAGAATAATATATCCTGCAAAACTCACGTTCAGATATGATGGTGAAATTAGGACATTTCCAGATAAACAGAAATTAAGGGAATATGTAAAAACCAAACCAAACTTACGAGACTTATTAAATGGAGTTCTTCAATCTGAGAACAAACAACTTCAGCTCAGAGGCGGAATCTAGGATGCATGATTGTACCAGCCAGATACCAACCTAGGAAATGAACTCTCAAGGACATCCAAAACCAAAAGAAAAACAACAGGGAATCAGAGTAGTTAATCAGTAAATGACAACAACATCAGAACAATAAAAGAGGGAATAAACAGTGTAGGTATATAACCTGCTAATGGAGATGAAGGCAAGATGATACCAAATAATAATGGACTGCTTCAAACTCAGAAAGATATCGGTAAATTTCGCAGTAACCACAAAGAATGTTAACAAACATACTCATAAAAATAAAGAGGAAAAACATAAAGTCTCAGTAAAAACGAAGCCTACAAAAACAAAAAAAATGAACAAAAATCCACAAACAAAAGGAATTCAGCACAGGAGAGTAAGAAGAACAAAGAAAATATCAGCAACCCAAAAAAGCACTACAAAATGAAAGCAATAAAATCACATCTATCAATAATTACACTGAATGTAAATGGACTCAATGCACCTATAAAGAGACAGAAAGTGAAAGAATGGATTAAAAAAAAAAAAGAATCCATCAATACGCTGTCTACAAGGGACACACCTTAGAAACAAAGAAGTGAATTTACTAAATATCAAAAGTTGGAAAAAAATATCAACTAACAACCACCAAAAAAGAGCAGGAGTGGTGATACTAATCTCAGATAAAATAGAATTTAAAACAAAATCCATCATAAAAGACAAAGAAGGACACTATATAATGATTAAGGGGATGATCCATCCAGAACACATAACCATAATAAACATCTACGCACCCAATGACAGGGCTCCAAAATACATAAAACAAACTCTAACA
>NW_004444242.1:582036-603611 GCF_000243295.1 Trichechus manatus latirostris
AACATCTAAAAAGAAACTCAGCAAAGATACAGAAGATGTAAAGGGCACAATCAGCCAACTTGACCTCAGAGACATATATAGAACACTCCATCCAACAGCTTCAAAGTACACATTTTTTTCCAATGCACAGGGAACGTTCTCCAGAATAGACCACATCTTAGGCCACAGAGCAATCCTCAACAAGTTCCAAAACGTTGAGATAAAACAAAATATCTTCTCTGACCACAATGCAATCAAGGTAGAAATTAACAACAGAAGAGCAAGGAAAAAAAATCAATTACATGGAAACTGAATAACACCCTGCTTACAAACCAATAAGTAATAGAAGAAATCAGAGATGGAATCCAAAAATTCCTAGAATCAAATGAGAATGAAAACACATCATACCAAAACCTTTGCGACACAACAAAGGCAGTCCTCAGAGGGCAATTTATAGCAATAGATGCACACATCAAAAAAGAAGAAAGGGACAAACTCAAAACATTAACTACACAACTCAAACAAATAGAGAGATAACAGCAAAAAAAAAAGCCCACAGCCACCAGCAGAAAAGAAATAATAAAGATCAAAGCAGAAATCAATGAAATAGAGAATAGAAAAACAATAGAAAGAATCAACAAAACCAAAAGTTGGTTCTTGGAAAGAATCAACAAAATCGACAAACCACTGGCAAGAATGATAAAATAAAAACAGGAGAAGACACAAATAACCCAAATAATAAATGAAATGGGGGACATTACAACAGACCCAACTGAAATCAAAAGGATTAAAACAGAATATTATGAAAAACTACACTCCATGAAATTTGAAAATCTAGAGGAAATGGATAAATTTCTAGAAAAACACTATCTACCCAAACTACAACAAAGAGATGTTGAAAAACTGAACAGACCCTAAAAAGAGAAGAGGTTCAAATGGTAACAAAAAAACTCCCAACCAAAAAAAAAAGCCCTGGCCCAGATGGCTTCACTGGAAAATTCTACAAAACATTCACAGAAGAGCTTGTACCAGTACTACTCAAACTATTTCAGAGCATAGAAAAGAAAGCAACACTTCCAAATTCATTCTATGAAGCCAGCATAACACTGATACCAAAACCAGGCTAAGAAGCCATAAAAAAAGAAAATTACAGAGCAATATCTCTTATGAATACAGATGCAAAAATTCTTAACAAAATTCAGCATCATATAAAAAAAATTATACACCCTGACCAAGTGGGATTCATACCATCTATGCAAGTATAGTTCAACATTAGAAAATCAATCAATGTAATCTACCACAGAAATAAGGGAAAGAAAAGAATCACATGATCATCTCAATTAATGCAGAAAAGGCATTCGACAAAGTCCAACACCCATTCCTGATCAAAACTCTCAATAAAATAGGCATCGAAGGAAAATTTCTCAACATAATAAAGGGTATCTATGCAAAACCAACAGCCAACATCATTCTTAATGGAGAGATGCTGAAAACATTCTCCTTAAGAACAGGAACAAGACAAGGATGCTCTTTATCACCACTCCTATTTAATATTGTGCTGGACGTTCTATCTAGAGCAATAAGGCAAGAAAAAGAAATAAAGGGCATCCAAACGGGTAATGAAGAAGGTAAACTGTCCCTGTTTGTGGATGATATGATACTATACATAGAAAACCCTAAAGACTCCATGAGAAATCTACTGGAACTAATAGAAAGATTCAGCAGAGTAGCAAGATACAAGATAAACATAGAAAAATCAGTTGGATTCCTACACACCAATACAGAGAACAATGAAAAGAAAATCAGGAAAACAATACCATTTATAATAGCTCCTAAAAAATAAAATACTTAGAAATAAATCTAACAAGGGATGTAAAAGAAAACTACAAAACACTACTGCAAGAAACCCAAATGGATTTACATAACTGGAAAAACATACCATGATCATGGATAGGTAGACTCAACATTGTGAAAATGATAATTCTACCCTAAGCAATTTACAAATACACTGCAATTCCAATCCACGTACCAAAAACTTTCTTCAAAGAGTTGTAAAAACTAATCATTAACTTTATATGAAATGGGAAGAATCTCCGAATAAGTAAAGCACTACTGAAGAAGAAGAATAAAGTTGGAGGACCCATACTACCTGACCTCAGTACCTACTATACAGCTACGGTAGTCAAACAGCCTGGTACTGTTACAGGACAGATACATTGACCAACGGAACAGGATTGAGAACCCAGTTGTAAATCCATCCACCTACAGGCATCTGATGTTCGACAAGGGCCCAAAGTCCATCAAATGGGGAAAAGGCAGTCTTTTTAACAAATGGCGCTAGCAAAACTGGATATCCATCTGCAAAAAAATGAAACAGGACCAATACCTCACACCCTCTACAAAAACTAATTCAAAATGGATCAAAAACCTAAATATAAAGCCAAAAACACTAAAGTTCAAAGAAGAAAAATGGGACAAATGCTACAGGCCCTAATACAAGGCATTAAGAGGATACAAACCAAAACCAACAACACACTGACCCGAGAAGATAAGCGAGATAACTGGGATCTTCTAAAAATCAAACACCTATGCTATTCAATGGATTTCACTAAAAGAGTAAAAAGAGAACCTACAGACTGGGAAAAAATTTTTGGACAGTACAAGTCAGACAAAGGTCTAATCTCCATAAGCCACAAGAAAATCCACACCTCTACAACAAAAAGACAAATAATCCTGTTAATAAACGGGCCAACGAAATGAACAGACACTTCACCAAAGAAGACATTCAAATGGTCAACAGACACATGAGGAAATGCTCACAATCACTAGCCATTAGAGAAATGCAAATTAAAACCACAATGAGATATCATCTCACCCTGGCATTACTGGCACGAATCAAAAACACTGGAAATAACAAATGTTGGAGAGACTGTGGGAAGATCGGAACTCTTATGCACTCTTGGTGGGAATGGAAAACGATACAACCATTTTGGAAAATGATATGGCGCTTCCTTAGAATGCTAGAAATAGAAATACCATATGATCCAGCAATCCCACTCCTAGGAATATATACTAGAGAAATAAGAGCCATCACTAGAATAGACATATGTATACCCATGTTCATGGCAGCATTGTTCACCATAGCAAAAAGATGGAAACAACGTAGATGCCCATCAGCAGATGAATGGATAAACAAACTATGGTACATACACACAATGGAGTACTATGCAACGAGAAAGAACAATGATAAATCTGTGAAGCATCTCATAACATGGATGAAACTGGAGGACATTATGCTGAGTGAAATAAGTCAGTCACAAAAGGACAAACATTGTATGAGACCTCTATGGTAAAAACCCATGAAAATGTTTACACACAAAAACTAACAATCTCTGTTGGTTACGAGGGATGGGAAAGGTGGGGGGGGGGATACTAAATAGGCAATAGGTAAGTGGTATCTTTGGTGAAATGTGAGACAGTACACAATACCTGGGAAACCAGCACAATTTGTACAAGGAAAGGTCATGGAAGCTCCATAGACACATCCAAACTCTCTAAGGGACTGAATTGCTGGACGGAAGGCTGTGGGGACCATGGTCTTAGGGAACATCTAGCTCAATTGGCGTAAGACAGTTTATAAAGACAATGTTCTGCATTCAACCTTGGTGAGTGGCATCTGGGGTCTTAAAATCCCATGAGCAGCATCTAAGATACTCCACTGGTCTCACCCCTCCGGAGCAAGGGTGAATGAAGAGAACAGGACACAAGGAAAAGATTAGTCCAAAGGACTAGTGGAACACAACAACCAAGGCCTCCAACAGACTGAGTCCAGTACAGCTAGATGGTGCCCAGCTACCACCACTGACTGCTCTGACCAGGATCACAACAGAGGGTTCTGGACAGAGCTGGAGAAGGATGTAGAACAAAATTCTAACACACAAAAAAGACCAGATTTATTGTCCTGAAAGAGACTGGAGAAACCCCGAAAGTATGGCCCCCAGACATCCTTTTAACTCAGGGGTGAGCTCACTTCTGAGGTTCACTGTTTAGCCTCGGATTGGACAACCCCATAAAACAAAATGGGACTAACGAGGCACAGCACTCCAGGGACAAGGACTAGAGGGCAGAATGGGACTGGTGATAGGGAACCCAAGGTTGAGTAAGGACAGCGTTGACATGTAGTGGGGTTGTCAACCATTGTCATAAGGCAACATGTGTACTGTTTAATGAGATACTATTTTGTTCTGGAAACCTTCATCTAAAGTGAGAATAGCAGCACAACTGGAAGAACGTAATCGATGTCACTGAATTGTGTAGGTAGAAATTTTTGAAATGGTGTATCTTTAGTTATGTATATTTTCACCAAAAGAAAAAGAAAATGGTTGAGAAGGGAGAAGGTTGACATGTCGTGGGGTTATTAACCAATGTCATAAAATAATATGTGTACTGACTGTTTAGTGAGAAACTATTTGTTCTGTAAACCTTCACCTAAAGTACCAAAAAAAAAAAAATTCTTCTTCTAAAAAAAAAAATTAAGTTAACTGTTGGTTATTAATCAAGTCCTGGCCATTTTGGGTCTATTGGTATAGAGATTGCTATTTGGCTTCCTGAACTGGTAGCTGCAAACAGTAGTTTGACTTCATGGGATGGAGGCTGCAGGTTGTGGTCAGAGTTCTGTTTTTACGTAGTGTCAACCATTGTTTTTGTGTGCATTCAGTCTCTCAGAACAAAGGCTAAGATTCTTGAACAAATAGAGTTACAGTTGCTTATTCGAGTTGAGATGTGGGCTTAGTGGCATTAGGAAAGTCAAGAAGTCTGGACCAATTCTTCACCCTATTTAATGGCATTATAGCCCATGGCTCTTCATAAGTTTCCTTATTTCTTATTTATAAACACTCATGTGGGGCAACAAGTGACTATGCTAGTGACTTTTTCCACTAATTCCTTGGTATACTCCATACCCACCCCTAAACTCAACTCTTCATGAAGACATTCTGAAATGCTCCCAAAGCCTCCCTCTTCTAGTCCCAGACTGAAGTTTTAGTAACTGTAACTGACAACTGTATAAATGGTATAATGTCTTTGAGGGTGGTGAAGGAAAGAAAAACAATTCTACGTAAAAATAAAAGTCAAATTGCATTATGGATTGAGAAATACGTAAAATCATTAAATGTAGCATTGTACAACCTTAACCACTGTGCCACTAGGGTCCACTTTATTGTCTAGGTAGAGAAATTAGGGTTTTTATATATTAAAACAAAGCACGGGTGGGGGAACAGTTCTAATTACAAGCAAGTTATGAGTTGACCAGTCTTTGACAATCTCTTGTATATAGATCCTTCACTGGCTTCTCACCCTTTAATGTGCACTCCATTCATCCTGGGATCTGTCACAAGGCAGATTCAACATTTTTTCAAACTCCCAGGAGGCAGTGGTCTTTTGGTCTCCATTCCACACTGTGAGCAGCGGGGCACTAGCCATCATGCCTGCTTTCCCCTGGCACTGGTGGAGCCCAGCAGAGACAATGACTCACAGCTGCCATTCCACTCCACTCCACTCTCTGCAAGTTACTCCTCCTGCCTGACCTCACTTGATACTTGATCCCACCTGACTCGACATAATTACTTTGTTCAGTTCCATTCAAACTCATCAGCCCTCTGACTGACGTTCACTTTACCAACCACAGCAACAATTTTAACAGATAATAGCTCTTGAATACTTGCTCTGTAGAAGACATTGTGCTAAATGCTTTACCTATTGATCCCCTCTCCCCTCTTCCCCTGAGTACTCATTGTTTCACTGTAAATCTCTGCCCTCTAGAATATATATTTCTGAAAAGCAGATCTTTATTTTTTTTTTTTTTGTTCACTGCTATATCCGCAGGGCTTAGAGCACTCCCAGGCACATTACTGAGTAGTCAATAAATATGCTCTGAATGATATGAAGAAATAAAAATGAGCAATGTTATAAGTAAATATTATCTCATTTTACAAATGAGAAAACTAAGGTTTAGGTAGTGCAAGGACACACATTTGAAATGACCCTCTTTTAATGCAAAATATCAAACCCTTACTGCTGTGATGTACCTCGTTGAAGCACATTTCTCATCAAGGACCTCAGTCCATCTGACAGTTGTTGATTTCTCCGAGTCTAGCGCTTGAAGTTAGGCAAGCATATCTCCTGGTCTGACTCAGTTCAAAACTTCAACCTCACTGTTTTTGTTGGATAACCCTTGGCCTGGTGGTCGGGAGCCAACCTCTAGGTAGTGGCCATGGAAATGGACCAACGGTTCCACTAGAGATTGGCAAAGTTTCATTTCAGGCTCCTTTCACTAATTTGGCTATATATACATTAACAAAAAAACCAAACCCATTGCAGTTGAGTCAATTCCGATTCACAGTGACCCTATAGGACAGAGTAGAACTGCCCGATAGGTTTTCAAGGCTGTAAATGTTTACAGAAGCAGACTGCCATATCTTTCTCCAGCATATTGGTTGGTGGGTTCAAACCACCGACCTTTCAGTTAGCAACCGAGAGCTGAAACCACTATGCCACCAGGGAGCCTATATGTACATTAACTGAAGATAAAAGTGACAGATACTGCCAAGTTCAGAAAGGTAAGAAAATGGGTAAGTAAGAAGGAAATAGAGAATTATGTGTAATTAGCTTTAAAACACAATGGTTTATTAGCAATGGATCTGCCAGGTTAAACATTACACAGAATGTAGTTTCTTCTTTTACCTTCAGAACTGAAACATGGCTCTATCATTATATGGCGTATGCTTACTATTAATAGTCTCTTTTTTTTTTTGCTTCTCTGTGAGCTCCTAGAGGGCGGGGATTCTATTTTTATCACTTCTATCTCTTCAACACCCAGCTCAGTGCCTGCCACACAGTAAGTGTTCAGTGATATGGGGTGGGGTGGTGATATTTTCTAAGCTTACTTTAAAGATTTTTAAAAATATATTGCAAAAATAGGATGAGGAAGGGAATGGAGGAATAAAAGAAGTTAGAAAATGAAGAGTAATAAGAAGTGAAGGAGGAAAGAGACCCAAACAAGGAAGACTATATCTGTACAAAATATGGAAATAGTGTCTAATTTGGTAAGGGAGAAACAATATAAGGGCCAGAAGAGAAACTATAGACACCTCTAAATATATAGATTTAATAAGTAAGTGGGGAGTAGGGGGAGTCCTTGGGTGGTGCAAACTGTTAATGAGCCCAGCTGCTAACTGAAAGGTTGGAGGTTCAAGTACACCTAGAGGCACCCCAGAAGAAAGACCTGGTGATCCACTTTAGAAAAATTGGCCAATGAAAACCCTAGGGAGCACAGTTCTACCCTGATACATCTGAGGTCACCGTGAGTTGGAGTTGAGTTGATGAATACTGGTGGTAATGGTAGGGAGTGGGGCCAAGTTATGCAGTATAATCAGGAGTAGGAATGGCCACGGTAATAAGCAGTCTTAGACATGACATACATAGTAAGTACAAAGCACAGATGCAAGCATATGTGCATCATGAATAAAAGTTTTTTGGGTAAGGGGTATTGTTTCTGAACATTTAAGACATGCTGGTTTCTATCAAAAAACAAGATGCTTCTAGTTAAATTTTTTTTTATTGATTCATTCATTTATTCAAAAGATATTGAAAGTCCACTACACTTCAGGCACTTTCTCTATACTGGAAATAACAAGGATGAACAAAACAGTGTCAAGTCTGGTGTAGTCTGCATTATCTTCTCCTTCTGGCAGTAGAAACAGACTCAGTCATTCAACAGATGCTTTTTGAGATCAACTATTCATCAGATCCAGAGAGACAGGGATGAAGGACATGATCTATGTCCTGAAAGCATCTCACAGTCAAGAGGGAAAGACAAATGACAAATAAATGGTGAGAACACCACAGAGATGATTTATTCAACTAAAAAATGTCAGACACAGAACCCTCTGAACATGGATGGATTATCCAATTAGCAAGGTAAGCATGTACTTGGGGCATCAACAAAACAGGGGCACCAGTTGTCCAAAGCAAAGACCCATAGATGCCAAGCAGACAGGACACAAGGGAAGGCTAGCACCACAATGGAAGGGAACTGGCAGGGCACTAAATGAAATTGAAACCATTTTATTAATTTTGTATATGATAACAATTATATTTTCCTTTCCATTTCAGACCAATCAAGTATAACAGCATATTCAGTTTTCTTTTGTCAACCACATGAGAACGCTCCAACAGCACTATAATCACATGACTCGTGGCATACGTGGTCCTGCAGAAAGTGAATCAAAAAGATTCTTCATGAGGTTGTTAACCATTGTCATAGGTCAATAGGTGTACTGTTTAATGAGAAACTATTTGTTCTGAAAATCTTCGACTAAAGTACAATAAAAAATTTTTTTTAAAGTGTCTTCAGATTGAACGTACTCTTGTATTTGTATCATGCTCTTTGCGATCGTGTTCAGCCCTGTCAGGTATTAACAGTAAGCCAATGAACTGTGAAGATACAGCATCAAAGTAAAGTGAGTGCATAAGTTTTCAAGCATTATTTCAAGACGAAAAATGCCGTTGAGATCTGCAAAAGGCTCGCCAACAAACATCACATGACAAACTAATGAAATTATTTCTGACTTCTTTATAAGTATTATTATTTTTTTATTACCTCAAAACTGAATAACAAGATTATATGCTGAATCAAATTTTTTTATTTACTAGTTTTCAAATATAAAATTTTATGTTAACATTCAAAAGTAAATTTTATTTTATAAATTTTACTTGTTTTATGAATTTTATTTATCTTCAATTATTCAAATTTATTTACTATGTGTCATGGTTTGAATTATGTCCTCCAAAAAATGTGTGTATCAATTTGGCTAGGCCATGATTCCTGGTACTGTGTGATTTTCCTCTATGTTGTAAACCTGCCTCTATGATGTTAATGAAGGAGGATGGGTGGCAGTTGTGTTAGTAAGGCAGGACCTGATCTACAAGACTGGATTGCGTCCTGAGCCAATCTCTTGAGATGTAAAAGACAGAAGTGAGCAGTGAGACAGGGGGACCTTATACCATCAAGAAAGCAGTGCCGGGAGCAGAGCGTGTCCTTTGGACCGGGATATCTACGCCCAGAAGCTCCTAGTCTGGGGGAACACTGATGAGAAGGCCAAGAGAGAGAAAACCTT
The DNA here is from genome assembly GCF_000243295.1 of Trichechus manatus latirostris. Lineage (NCBI taxonomy): Eukaryota > Metazoa > Chordata > Mammalia > Sirenia > Trichechidae > Trichechus > Trichechus manatus. The sequence goes on from NW_004444242.1 coordinate 591,192, forward strand.
CCCCTGGAGCTGACACCTTGAATTTAGACTTTTAGCCTACTTTGACTATGAGGAAATAAACGTCTCTTCATTAAAATCATCCACTTGTTGTATTTCTGTTGTAGCAGCACTAGATGACTAAGACAGTAAGGTAGAACTAAATTTAAAAAGTGACATAATTTTATATCCAGGTAAAATAATATGGTATCAACTAAATGGAGTGCAAAAATGAAAGCTTGTAGAAGATAAAAAGAAAAGGATTTGTGACTCCCTCAAAAAAATTCTAAAATTAACTTCCTTTTTGAAATGTAATGAATCAGAAGAGAATTCTTCCATTGAATGCTTGAGTTTAATGGGTACAAATCATTGCACTAGTACCACTAGTGCTGAAATTACTAATAGCAATACTAACATAACAGAATTTTTTTTCCAAATTCTGCATCTATTCCTTGCTATAGTAAAAAAAAAAAAATTAATAATAGTGTGGAAAATGCAACTATTTTAGAATCTGAAATTGTCAAATCTGCAGACCCTATAAATAACTGAAATACAAAACCTGCTTCTTGGAATAATTTTTCTTCTAATGATGTAAATTATTGGATAGAAATAGGGCCAAGTGATTGTCAACATTACAGTGAACCATTTGAAAATCTGTGTAGAAAATTTCTGGAGGGTAAACAAACAAGGTTCTGCAGCCAGAATATATTTTTCAGATGCAAGTTAAATGGTGAAAATTATAAGAGGGAGTGGCTATTGTATCCTCTATCAGTTGGTTCTGTACATTGTTTTGTTTGCAAGCTATTCAGTCCTAAATCATTTAATTCTTGATTTGCTATGGATGGATTAATGATTGGTACAACTAAAATATGATTGATAAACATGAAAACAGTTCAATTCACAGAGACTGTATGTTGTCATATTTAAACCAAATACATGCTTTTGGCTTAACTCATGAACTGGAAACACAAATTAATGAACATCAGTATTGGAAAGCCATTTTGCAATGCTTTATTGCTGTCATTATAACAATCACTGAATGTGTACTATCTTTTTGAGGAAAAAGTGAACTATTTGGGTTCCCACAAAGTGGAAGTTTGCGGGATTGACTTGAACTTTTTGCTCAGTTTGATATATTTTTATCAGGTCACATCTCAAAGTACGGTAATACAGGAAAGGGCAACCCATCATATATGACTTGAAAAGCTTTAAAAAATTAATAAACATAATAAGTGATAAAGTTAGATAAACTATTTTCAGTGAAATAAGTATAGCTCAAAATTTCAGTTTGTCTGTAGATTCCACTCTTGATCTTTTCATACAGATCAGCTAAGTATTATTTTAAGATATGTATCTCCAACAGATGGAAAACCTGTTGAAGGATTTATCACATTTACTAGCTTAAAAAGTCACACTGGTGAAGACATTGCAGATCAAGTATTTTACTATTTATGTGAAGTTTGCAATATTTATTTTTCTAAGTGCAGAGGTCAGTCCTATGACAATGTTGCCAATATATCAGGGCGTTATAAAGGCATGCAACAAAAAATTTTAAAACATAACAAATATGCCATTTTCATACCATGTGCTGCACATTCATTTAATCTTGTAGGATGCAGCACAGTAGATTGTTTTCCATAAGCAGTTTATTTTTTTTATACTGTTCAATTATTCTACACATTTTTTACCACCTCTACTCACCAATGGGCAGTTCTTAAAACACATTTAGGCAGTGACTGAGTATTAAAATGTCTTTCTAATACACGTTGGGAAACACATGCTGTAGCAATGAGTGTAATCCTGGAATCCCACACTCAAATTCTGGATGACTTAGAAAATATTGCTGAAGATCAGACACAAAAAGGAGATCTCGACAGAGAAGCTGAAAACATTGCCAAGAAAACGCAAACACTAGAGTATGTATTCATGTTGGTTATGTGGAATAATATACTGTAGCATTTTCTCAGAGTGAGACAAGCTCCCCAAGATTCAGAATTAAATTTAAAGACATGCACAGATTTCTACCAGTCATTAACAGGGTGTTTACATACTTTAAGAGAAGATTTTGAAAACGCAACAAAACAAATACTGCCAAATACTGATTATCAAGTAGTTCACCATTGCAGAAGCACTAGAAAGAAACAAGTAAATGACTGAAATGTTCCAGAAGTATCATCGAGTGTCAGAGATCAATTCTGCATAATCACATACTACGCCATCACCGGCACACTTGAATCTTGCATGAAATGAAAGGAAAAAGTGTATGAAGTTCTTTAAAATAAATTTTCTTTTTAAACAATGTGGATATACCTGATGAAGAATGCATGAAGGCATCCAAGAAATTAGTTTGGGCTTATCCCAATGATTTAAATAAAAACCTTTATGGAGAAGTGGAACAATTTCATCCTTACATGAGAATTAAATTTACAGATTAAGGAAAGACAAATTTTACACATGTAGGCATGTAAGATTTCATAATAGAAGACAAAATGCAGTGCATATGTCCCAATATTTCTTTATGGATATTCATAACTTTAATGATCACAAACTGTACAAGTGAATGCTCGTTTTCATCCCTAAAGAGACATAAAAACTCTCAGTCTACAACAATGATTCAAGAAAGATTCATTTTATTATCCTTATTATGTAGGAAAGTAGATATTGTTTGGGAGCTTAATTGTGATGAAATCATTGAAGGATTTGTAATAGCAAAGAAAAGAAAGAAATGTTTTTAATTATAACATGTTAAAGATGAAAGATTTATCTAAAAAATAAAAGATAGTAATTTGTTGTAATATTTGTTTACTGATCATTATATTTTATTTTATGACATCTTTGCATTTGTTCATTTATAATTACAGCATTAATTACAAAAAAAGCATCAAAACTGAAGTATGAGCTCTTTAAAACAAAATTGGTGAAAGTCAATTTTTCATTGTGGAAGATCAATGGAATTTTACATTGTGTGTTGAAACAACTAAGTTCATTGACTTGTTTTCTTTCTTATAGAATATGTAGAATATTCTTCTTGTAGTACCCTGCATCCACTAAAAATTTTATAATCCAGTTTATCTCCTTCCACTTGAATGGCATTTGCCACTTTTGCATTCAATTGCTAATAGTCACATTTAAAAAGAAATTACATCATAGATAGCTAAGATGCACAAACACACACACATATATAACTTACATATCCCATTTGAATTCGTGAGTAAGCAAAGAAGGGAGCATCACATATTATCACTGTTCACGGTGCTCACGTTCCTTTATCTGGCTCTGCCTCTGAAGCCATCCTGGTTGTGGTCAGACCTGAGCTAACTCTGGAAGGGTGGCCAGGTGCTGGCCATTCAGAGAAGGAGGGAAGGGCACTGGAACTATGGGACTGGTATGGTAAAGACAGGGACAGGAAGAGAGGCTGATAAGTCTAAGTCCCTCCTTTAAAGAAATGGGCGCTGAAGTCATAATTTCATAAAGGACTAAAGGGGAAATTTCTTTTTCTTTTCTTGGTTTAGAAACACCGGTAGCAGAAGAGAACCCTGGTTGAGGTGTAATGAATGGTAGTTACGGGATGATGAGGAAAGGCAGAAATAAGATATAAGGAGACAGAGGATGATCAGGGAAGAGAAGCAATGCCTCAGTGTATTAATCAGTATCTAGTCCTGAGAAATCCAGCAAAATGGAGAATTTAGAGGACTGAGTGGGCCATAAAAAGTGTAGTCATCTGTTTAAAAATAATACCTGGGATTTATGGAACACATTGACTTCCAAAGCACCTCCTCAGCTATTCTCTCTTGCTCTCAGTGTTCGAAGAGGTTGCGGGTGAGGGGTGTGGCTAATGCCAAAGGAAGAATCTCAAGGGCTTCTCTGAGTTCAGCCTTTCATACATCCCACCGTTGCCCACTCTCCACCCTCTTCAGGCATTGAGGTCCTTTTGCTATGTCTCAATGAGGGGAAAGCCATTTTCTGAAAACTTGCTGTAGGCTAAATACTGTAATAGAAGCTTAATAATACCAGTTGCCATTGAGTCAACTCCAGCTCATAACAACCCCATGTGTGTCAGAACAAAACTGTGTTCCATAGGGTTTTCAATGGCTGACTTTTCAAAAGTAGATCGCCAGGCCTTTCTTCTGAGATGCCTCTAGGTGGACTCAAACCTCCAACATTTTGGTTAACATCTAAGCGTGTTAACTGTTTAAACCATCCAGGGACTCCATCCTCACAAGAACCCCCTGAAATGTGAAGGTTATCCTTATATTTCTAAAGAGGAAGCTGAGGGTCAGAAAAGTTAAGTAATATGCCTAAGGTAACACAGCTGATAAAGTGCAAAGTTGGCTCTCGAACACTTGTTTCAAAAAAGCAAGTCCAAGTTTTCTGCTGAAGACCACCGAGTTTGCCAAGTTGCTAAAATATAAATGAGGATTGTATTAATTTTGGAGAGGTGGTAATATTTCCTCCAACTACGTGATGTCTTCCAAAATCAGGATACTTTGGGGACATCATTACAGACCAGTCCAAACTGCTGCACTGCCAGGTTCTCTAGCTGATCATTCTAAGCCTGCAGAAGCAAGGTCTCTGTAAGTGTGGACAGGTCAGAACAGCAACTTTGTATGATCTTAACTTGAGATCTTTTTATTCTGTGGTGTAAGTAGTGTGTGGATGTGTGGGGTGGAGGGAGATTATTATAGCTTCAGATTCCAAAACCTCCGCAACAAGAATGATAGTCCTTAGGGGTGATTTGCTCAGGCATTTGCATGTTGGAATGCATTCAATTAGAAAGGTGACTGCAGAAATGAAGCCACCAAGTTTAATATTACATGTGAATTGCTCTGTGGGTTAAATCAGCACTTTTCTTGACATCAGCATATATTTGAAAGGAGCTTATGCCCTTTTGGAGCAACCCAGTAAATTTAAGCAATAAGTAAAAGTACCCTTCTAGGAGCACATAATATATAAAGACAAAAACATCAGCTATAAATCAGTGCATACTGATTTAAATAAGTAGAATCATTGCCTTCCAGTAAACCTAGCTCACAGGCTGAGCACAGCAAAGTCCCAGCTTAGAAACCCGTTGGCTTTGCATTTCTAAGCAGAAATACAAAGGGGAATTCCCAGCAAGACAGACATTACTGTTACAGCTTCAGATTTTTCCAGATGCTCTGCATATCCAAAGCAAAGCAGGACAGAGGCATTGGGCTGTAGAGAACAGCTTTGCTGGGAGTCCCCTATGCCTCTGGTATATCAAAATATGGCAGGCATGCAATGAGACGCCATCATGAGGAGGTGCTGAGGCATCTGCTCAAGGAGTACATGTCTGGAACACTTCAGTGCTGCTCTCCTGCTTGTCCTCCAGAGGGCTCCATGCTGGTTCCTGTTGTGGTCCCAGATACTGTGATAAGAGCTTCTCCTACATTAATTTTTCATTTAATCCTTATTATAAGAACCTGATGAGGAGATAGTATCTCCCTCTTACACCATATTCTTGACTGCTAAAGTTAAAGCAATATAATATGACATGCAGTTCACCTCATTCACAACCCAAATCAAAGAACCCAAATCAAAGTCATACAGCCCAAAACAGAGCAGCAAAGGAAGCTGAAAGTCTGGGAATCTTAGTGTTAATCCTTACCATGATTAGCAATGTGGCAGGTCTATCATAAATTATCTGTATGTATTTAAACAAGTCCATTGTTGCTTCTGGGCCACACATTCTGGAGCTGAAACGTAGGGATGGGATTTTCTGGCTCAGAGATTCCTAATATGCCACTGTTTTTTGGTTTGAGGAGAAGGCAAACCCTATAGAAAGAGAGGAGCTCAGGTTTTGGAGAGAGAGACACAAGTTCAGAATCTGCCTCTCCCCTTTACCCAGCTATGTAAAAGTACGCCACTCTCTAAGGCCACTTTCCTGCTATGTGAATTGTGAGCATAGCAACCTGGTTATCTTGCCGCACTGAGAGTTCTGTTCAGCACAACCTCTAAAATGCTAAAAGGAAATCTACAAAACATAACCAGGTCTTGGGTATTGCCAAAAGCACATATTTGTGCAATGAGAAACTGCTTGACATGGTACTGTCACCTCTTAAGGACCATCATGAAAGTCTGACTGCAAAAAAGCCCACCGTCAATCCCAAGTAGTTCCAGAAAGTGACTGGCCACAGAAAACTCAAACATTGCCCTAACCTTGAATAATCCTTCCTCTTTTGAAGTGTCCCCAACCAAGGATTGAAAAATATACTGAAAACCAAATAGAAAGTCTCTTCCACTTCCAGATTCCCACTTTAAAAGAAAACTTGCCAATCACTGTTTTCTCTATAAAATTTACTCTCCTTTCAAATACTATTGAGCCCCATTTGAAACAAAAGTGATGGGAGACGGGTTCACTTCCCCAAATTTATAAACAGTCTGTTAATTTTGTCTAGGACCTGGAAAATGCAACATGTGGATGCTGGCTTTCCCAATAGTCTATATAAATAAACAAACGTATAGATAAATAGGAGCCCTGGTGGTGCAGTGGTTATGAACTCATCTGCTAACCGAAAGACAGGCAGTTTGAATCCACCAGCCACTCTTTGGAAATCCTACTGGACAGTTCTACTATGTCCTATAGGATCGCTATGAGTTGGAATCAACTTGACAGCAAAGGGTTTGGATTTTTTTGTTGTTGTTGTTTATAGATAAATAAACACATTGGAATATCATCAATTCAGCTATTCGACCTATTGTAACTGTTCACTGATAATACTTCAGTATGAATTCTCAGGCTGGCAGGATACTCCGAATGACAGGTAATTTAATCATTGGCTTAGCACTGGATAACAGTGACGATGGCCATTTACGTAGCCTTAGTGCTATACCAACTACTGTAAAAAAGTGCTCTACGTGCCTCATTTCTCAGCCTTATGATTCAATCTCCAGTTAGCACTATTTCCTTTTAGAGAATGAGCTAGCCAAGACTCAAACATTGAAGTCTTTACCTACAGTGACATGACTCATGAATAGTTATACCATGATCCCAAAGCTATTTTACTTGGGCATCTGTTTTCATGCAGCTTAGACCTAAGGCCTGTATCAGTCACAGAAATTGACTTGTGAGTCTACAATGTTTCCAAATTTTCTAAAGCTTTCTCTGTGTCTTTGTTTAGCAGGAAAATCACCTTTAATTTAAATCCTACTCTATAATGAATTCCACTCAGCCATTCATTTTTATAGACTTTTTTATACAAACATATTGCAAAGGTGTTTCAGATCATGCCACGTAAATCATAACTGTGTGTTGATTTTTTTCCTATACTTTGTCTATTCTCTTACCTTTCCTATTGTTGTTAAATCAAGTAAATGTTTACAAATTTTGATGGAAAGAACACAACAAAGACAAGATACCTTTGTGAATGCTAAGGGGCTGGTTAAATGATTCATTAAGATCCAGCTTTGTAGACACATTTACACTGCAGACAGATTCTAGGGAAAGATAAAGTTCAGAATATACACATGTAGATTATGTAAATAAATTTCCACTGTTGAAAAAAATATTGTCTGATGTCACAAAAGGTTAAATACTAGTTTAATTTTATTTTTGAAATCAAGATTTCACTGGTTTTGCGGAAAGCTTCTGCTTATTATAAAAATTTGAAAGTTCACAATTTTTTATTTGCCAAAGCTGCACATATTAATAAGATAACAAAAGGTCTGCATATTGAACCATCCATTTCTCATATGATGGGGTCAACTGAGCTTGCTGTTGAAACTTACAACTAATTTTTCCATGGTTCTTCTGTTTCCCCAGCAGAGTGGGGTGATCAAGAAGCCTTCTTTTAGCAGATAATTTGTGAATTGAAATTTTAAAGTCCAGGTGCATACAGGCTTTTAATTATCTGAAGAAAGAACAACATTGAACAGCCAGTGTAGAGAAAAGCAATAAGGCATTTTTAACCTTGTCAGCTCAAGAAATAGAAAGAAGGCTATAGAAGATGAAGGGAAGAGTATAGTAAGAAGATGTTCAAGGGATAGGCAGGGTCAGACATGTAAGGTCTCGGGCAAGCTCAAGATTTATATTTTATTCTAAATGCAATTGTAAGCCTTTGGGAGTTGGATCAGTCATATTATCAGTAGGAAACACATAATCCACTCAAAAGTGGTCTAAAGAAAAGAATCCATTGAAAGAACATTTTAGAGGTGTAGACAGTGAGTTACTCAGTAACATGGGATGCTAGGGGCCACACGGATTTGCAGTGGTTGGAAGCCTTTAACATACTTTGCCGTGAGGTGAGAATGAAGTGATCAACGTTACTAGAGTTTATTAGATCCAGACACATGGAAGAGAGGCTGCCAGATCAGAGGTATATACCTTAAGAAATACAGTTAACAACAAGAGCAAATAAAACGAACAAACAGAAGGAAAAAAATAGAACACTTATCTTGACCTCTCTCTTTTCTTCCCCCAACTGCTTGCCGGTGACAGATAGCAAGGAGGCTTAGAGGATATAATTTCTACAGGTCACCTTCACAGGCACAGATCAGGGTAGAGAAGGGTGAATAACTGATGAGTGCGAGAGACAAACAATGATTAACCACGCAGAGATGTTATACGGGACTCATAGAAGAGAGAATCTTGGACTCAAAGAAATCCTTAACCTGGAATTAATAGGTTTTTGGGTTTTTTTGGGGGGGTGGGGGGAGGGCCACACATATGTTTGCGCTTGTGCGCATGCACACACACACACACACACACACACACACACACACACACACACCCCTGGCTTTTGGTCCTGTTTGGAACACACTCAATGAAAGATGAATCAGAAAAACTGAATGAGGCTGGTAGGGTAACTTCTGCATCAGGACATTTTTAGCCAGGTTAAGAAGAATGATCTTGGGAAGAAGAGTCATCAAAGACAGATGAAAAAAATGGTTAAAATTACAGCTGACCTGGGCCCAAACAGACAAACTGATTTTTTGTTTCCATCTTCCCAGGTGATTCTGATGCATAGTCATGTTTTACAGTCACCAAAGTAGTTTACAGCCTGCAGATTTTGCTACCACAAAAAAAAAAAAAAAAAAAAACTAGGTTCTATCTTGGAATCTATTGAGACTGTAGTTTTTGCAATGTTCACCTCATTAAATCTCATTTTCTCGTCTGTTAAGTGGAGCTGATGATATGTCTTACATGGTTGCTACAAAGAATTTTAAAATGCTCAGCTGTTAACCAGAGGGTTGGAAGTTCAAGTCCACTCATAGATGCCTTGGAACAAAGGCCTAAAGATCTACTTCCAAAAAAAATCAGCCATTGAAAACCCTGTGGATCACAGTTCTACTCTGATTTGCAGAGGATGACCATAAGTCAGAGGTGATTCAGCCACAACTGGTTATCTTATTGAGTCTCACTTTCTTATCTGTTAAGTGATATATCTTACATGGTTATTACAAAGAATTGTAATACTAAACTTAAAGCAGATAGCAGTAGTTGGTCTCTGTAAATGTCTTTACTATTATGATTGCTAGTAGCAAATGACATTAATAAAGTAGACAGAACAGGTAGTCTTCAGAATTGCTTTTGGAAAGGTCTCTCATGATAGCTCTCTGAAAAAAATAAAATGAAGTGGATGTCATTCAGTTAATCTACCCATTATTGAGTGAGAATACCCAGAATAAGTTAAATAGTGCTGACAATATACAAGAAAGTACTCTCCGACAATCTTCCTCAGATTCCAATAATATCAACCATGTCCTGAAGAATGTTTTTAATCAATGACTTAAATAAAATCAGAGAAAACACCTTCAAATGATTATATAATGATGAACCAGGAAATGAGAAGTCTGTCTAGATAAATAGGATGGCTCAGTGAGCCACATTAGACAAACCACAATAAAACTGAGATACATGAAAATTTCAATGATTGGGTCAAAATAATCAACTACACACACTATAGATAAAATTCTGATAATAAAATTTAATTTAAATTTAAATATAATGTAGTTCTGGTTTTAGCTCTGACATACAAAGAATTTAGAAATGATGCCTCTTGCATTTACAGGAAAGAAAAAAAAAACCTGTAAATGGACAATTTTCTTGGTCTTATCATAAAGGTGTCATTGTAAGATAAACCACAACCCTGAAGTCCAGAGACACGGTAAATCCAGTCACAGCTGAGATCTGCTTACCGTGAGCAGAAGGTACTAAAGCCATAAACTGGTAGAAATATTTAACTTGTAATAGCAACAAATTGCTGGAAGCTAAATATAAACTAACATGACTGTGAAAAACTCCTGGGCCCCTTATATTTTTATGGATTTTACCTCTAGGAACCCCATTATGCTCTCAAAAGGAGGAGCAAAGAAAGATCCTTTCCTGGTTGAGGGAAAGGTGGAGTAATCCTTGTGGAATACACCTAGAGCATTTTCCACAATAAAGGTGTACTCTCTAGGGAAAAATCTCTACCAGAATTTTACTCCACATGGGGAAAAGCGTTTGTTCCACTTGGACTCCTCTAGCTTTCCTGTCTCAGCTGAGGGGGTTGAAGTACTTGTGAAGGTCACAATCCATGGACATAAGCTCACTAAAAGACTGAGAATTAATCATATTATAGAATGCCCCCCACCATAACCTACCACCACACCAAAAGTTCTCCCGAATCATAACGATAAAAACAAAGGTTTGCCTTCGAGTCGATTCCAACTCATAGTGAGCATATAGGACAGATTAGAATGGGCCCACAGAGTTTCCAAGGAGCAGCTGGTGGATTTGAATGGCTGACCTTTTGGTTAGCAGTCATAGCTCTAAACCACTGAACAACCAGGGCTCCATCATAACAATGGATTACAGAAAATCTGAAAATCAACAGGGGAGAGAAAAAGAAGGAAATTAGAGGAATCTGAAGATTCTGGCAATATAGCTACAGCAAATATTAAACACAAGTTAACTCCAAACAAGATTAAAATAAAACCTCACACTAAAACTCTATTTACCTCAGTTCCTATTGCATCATATTCCTAGTATGTCCTTGTACATCCCTCTTACAGTACACTGCCAGAATAACTACATACTATCTGGCTTTCAACAAAAACACAAGTACAAGGTAAGCTAAAAAACAAGAAAAAACACAATCTAGAGAATTCCAGCAAAATGGCACTCTAGGCAGAAGCACCACGCTGTCCCTCCAACAGCAAAGATCTGAAAAACTAAGCCAAACAGAGAATACAACAATCCTAAAACCCTAAAATATCAAATGAAGAGTTAAGAACTCAGCCAAGCACCAAATGGAGTGAGAAAACCGACAGAGAATGGAGAGCTAGGAGAGATTCATGCAGAGGTCCCCTACCAGCTAACACAGTGTGGATCTGCCATCTTGGACTCCTATTGGAGACCAGCAAACAGGGGGTACGAGAAAGCAGCCTCACGGAACATCCAGCAGGAGACAAAAAAACTTCTCCACACATAACAATCTCCCCACTGCATCCTGCCTACCTTCACCGTGCACTTGACGTCACACCACCAAGCAGCACAGGCACGGCCTACTGGAACCTGTCCTGCACTGATTACCGACCTGCTCTGGTGGCTATAGTAAGTGCCACAAACAACCCGTCCCAGTAACTCCTCTTCAGCTAGACCTGCCCTGTCGTACCGTATCTGAGTGACTGAACCTGCCAGTTGGAGAAGGAAGGGAGAAGTATTGAGTGCACAGACGAGCAAACAACAAAGAACACACAGTCCACCTGCTCAGACATAGTTAATTTTTTTTTTTTTAAAAAACGACGAAAGAAACAAATCTAGGGTCAATAAAAGAGAAAAATAACTACTGAATCCCTGAAAACAGCAGACAATATCAAAACATTTACAAAAACAGGACAGGATGGTTCCAGTAGGCATCCGAAATAAAACACTAAATGATTCTCCTGTGGAAGAAAATGCACTACAACTACTTGATAGGGAATTCAACTCTCTAATACTCAGAATTCTCCAAATAATGAGGCAAAAAGCTGACAAACATGAGGAAAAAATAGACAAATTCATGGAAAATACTGACAAAAAAATTGGAGGAATTCAGGAAGATAATGCAGGAACAAAATGCCAAAATAAATTCACATCTAGAAACTGTACAAAGACAACAATTAGAAATCCAAAAGATAAACAGAAAGATTTCAGAAATGGACGGTGTCTAGAAAGGCTGAGAAGCAGATTTGAAACGGTGGAAGACAGGATCAGTGGAATTAAAGAAAAACACTTGGATACAACTCTGTTTGAGGAAAACTCAGAAAAAAGGACAAAGAAAACAGAAGAGAGCCAGAGAGTTATGTGGGACACAATGAAAAGCAAAAATCCGCGAGTGATTGGAATTCCAGAACAGCGGGAGAAACCAGAAAACACAGAGAGGGTCATTGAGGAACTACTGACAGACAACTTCCCCAATATCATGAAAGATGAAAAGCTGACCATCCAAGAAGCTCAAAGAA
>NW_004444242.1:611530-648923 GCF_000243295.1 Trichechus manatus latirostris
ATGGCCCCCAGACACACTTTTAGCTCAGTGGTGAAGTTACCTACAAGGTTCACTGTTCAACCTGGGAGTGGACAGCCCTGTAAAACCAAATGAGACTAACGAGGTACAGGAGTCCAGTGACAAGGCCAGAAGGCAGAAGGGGACAAGGAAGCTGCTGAGGGAACTCAAGGTTGAGTAAGGATATTGTTGATGTGTTGTGAGATTGTTAACCAGTGTCATAGGGCAACATTTGTAGTAACTGTTAAATGAGAAACTGTTTTGTCCTGTAAACCTTCATCTTAAGTGAGAATAACAGCACAATTGGAAAAGTGTAGTCAGTGTCACTGAACTGTGCATGTAGAAATTTTTGAAATGGTATATCTTTGGTTATGTGTATTTTCACCAAAAAAAAAAGCTTGAGAATTTAGATGTTTGATGTGTTGTGGGGTTGTTAAGCAATGCCATAAAACAACATGTGTACTCCTGTTTCATAAGAAAGTATTTGTTCTATAAAAAAATAAAAAAAATAAAAATAGAACAAAAGCTAGAAATAGAAGTACCATACTATCCAGCAATCCTACTCTTTGGAATATATCCTAGAGAAATAAGAGCTGTCACATGAATAGATATATGCACAACCATGTTCATTGCAGCACTGTTCACAATAGCAAAAAAATGGAAACAACCTAGGTACCCATCAATGGACGAATGGATAAACAAATTATGGTATATTCACACAATGGAATACTACCCAGTGGTTAAGAATAAGGATAAATCTGGAAACATCTCATAACATGGATGAATCTGGAAGATATTATGCTGAGTGAAATTAGTCAGTCAGAAAAAGACAAATATTGTATGAGACCACTATTATAAGAACTCAAGAAATGATTTAAACACAGAAGAAAACATTCTTTGATTGTTATGAGGGTGGGGAGGGAAGGAAAGGAGAATTCACTAACTAGCTAGTAGATAAGAATCATCTTGGATGAAGGGAAGGACAACGCACAATACAGGGGAAGTCAGCACAACTGTACTAAACCAAAAGCTAAGAAGTTTCCTGAATATAAACAAACACTTCGAGGGACAGAGTAGCAAAGGCGGGGATATGGAGACCATGCTTTCGGAGGACTTCTAGATGAATTGGCATAACAAAGTTTATTAAAAAAATGTTCTGTATCCCACTTTGGTGAGTAGCGTCTTGGGTCTTAAAAGCTAGCGAGTGGCCATCTAAGACAAATCAATTTGTCCCAACCCGCCTGGAGCAAAGGAGAATGAAGAACACGAAAGTCACAAGGAAAATATTAGCCCAAGAGACAAAACGGCCCCATAAACCAGAGGCTCCATCAGCCTGAGACCAGAAGAACTAGATGGTGTCCAGCTACCACCAATGATGACTCTGACAAGGAACACAACAGAGAGTCCCTGATGGAGCACTATAAAATTGGGGTACAGAACTCAAATTCTAGTAAAAAGACCAGACTTAAAGGTCTGACTGAGCCTGGAGGGACCTCAGAAGACATGGCCCCCAAATGCTCTGTTAGCCCAGAACTGAAACCATTCTCTAAGCCAAGTCTTCAGACAAAGATTAGACTGGACTATGGGACATAAAATGATACTTGTGAAGAGTGTGCTTCTTAGCTCAAGGAATACATGAGGCTAAATGTGCAGCTCCTGCTCAGAGGCTAGATGAGAAGGCAAAAAGGGACAGGAGCTGGTTGAATGGACACAGGAAATCTGGGATGGAAAGGAGGAGTGTGCTGTCACATTATAGGAAGAGCAACTAGGGGCACATAGCAATGTGTGTATAAATTTTTATATGAGAAACTGACATGAACTGTAAACTTTCCCTTAAAGCACAATAGAAAAAAAAAGGAAAATCGTTAAAAAAAAAAAGGACTGTATATAATTCATCCTAATGTTTTAGCACCTGGAATGGTGACAGGTCCACAGGCAAGTCTCATTAAATGTTGAAAGAATAAATGGATGGTAGCTCATGGTTTCTGTCTCACTAAATCCATTTATCCCATTTCCTACACAAATTCCTTCTTAAGCAGAGTGTTTAAACCTAATAATCCTTTGAAGTCAAGCTATGAGAAGGAATGACTATTGGCAAGATAAGCGTTTATCTCAAAGATGATCCATAATGGGTAATACTTCTTCCATGGAGGACTGTGTGCGTATACATACTGTGTGGGACTCTAAGGGCAAGAAAAAGACGAAGGAAACTTCAACAGTCTTTGTGCTATGTGATAAAACACAGCACCCAGCCAGAATTACATGGATCTGGAGGTGACTAGCAAGAAGGCTGGAAAGAGATATAGACAGATGAAGTGGGAAAGAGCTAGAGGGAGAAGCTCTCTATGAGATTACCTCTATAAGGGATAAAATATGTCATTATTGGAAAACTGAACACTTTCCATGGCTTTCTAGCCTCCATACTGGCAATGAGCTAGATCATGCTCTGTTTATGAACTGTGCATGCTTGCCTTCCTGGACATTTAGGGCATAATAAGGGAGTTACGGAATGAAACAGATCATAGGTTGTAACTTGAGAAGACTTTAAAAATATTTTAAATGGTCTTGTTATAAAAAAAAAAAAAGGAGGACCACTAATTCACGTTCTGCCTGTTTCATTATTTTTCCAAGTGAAATAATGCCTAAGCCAACCCATTTCCTCATTTCTGCGCAAAACAATTATGCATACAGCATTCTGCCTTTGGATTTCTCCAGTTTATATGTCCCGTGAACCTTCCATGCTAACCCACCACATCCCCCACCTCCCACCTATCTTATCGTTCTCAAGCACTGACAAGAAACAATTCAATCCACTTATCTTGAAGGATACTCAAATGTGTGTGTGAAAGTACGTTCTCAGAATGCATTTATTTTCTATCAGGCTTCTAATAGCATTATTTTTACCTAAAAATCCAAGTAATACATTCCATTTGCTATTCAAACTCTTCAAATGTGAGGCAAAGGAAGTTATTTTGTACCGGGTGTATACTGTTAACAAAATAACAGTGAAAACATAATAAGCAAAGACAAAGAGGCAAGGGAAAATGGGATATTTTATCAGTGTGATGTAATTTATTTTATAAAACAGTGGTTCTCTAAATCAGAATCCATCTAACTAATATATATACAATGAAATCTAGTGATAAAATGGAGTAACGATAAAACTACAATTACAGAAAATATGTGCAGAAACCACCTTATATTTCTGTCTAAATATGTTTAGTCTCTATTTTACATATTAAGCTTGCAACAAAGAAAATGGAATATTGTTTGACTTTAAAGGAGAAAAATATAACAAATGTAGGGCATTGATAAGAAGATGAGAAGAATAATAAAAGTGGACCATTTCTCAATTTGGTAAATATATATATATATATATATATATATATATAATCATTACCAAAATGTTAAGCCAATCAGTTGTGACGACTATATATATACATGTATATATGTCTGTATTTACTTTGGACATGTTTCAGGAGAGACCAGTCCCTGGAGAAGGAAATCATGCTTGGTAATGTGGAGGTCACCAAAAAACAGGAAGACACTCAATGAGATAGATTGACACAGTGGCTGCAAAGATGGGCTCAAGCACAACAATGATCATGAGGATGGCGCAGGATCCGGCAGTTTTTGGTTCTGTTGTACGTAGGGTGGCTATGAGTTGGACCTAACTCAACAGCACCCAACAACAACAACTTGTGTGTGTGTGTGTGTGTATGTGTGTGTGTATTATCTTACTGGGAGAGAGATTATATATATACCATCGACTGCCAAAAGAATGAACAAATCTATCTTGGAAGAATTACAACCAGAATGCTCCTTAGAAGCAAGGATGGCGAGACTACATCTCACGTACTTTGGATATGTTATCAAGAGGGATCAGTCCCTGGAGAAGGACATCATGCTTGGTAAAGTAGAGGGTCAGCAAAAAAGAAGAAGATCCTCAACAAAATGGATTGACACAGTGGCTTCCAACAATGGGCTCAAGCATAACAACGATTGTGGGCATGGCTCAGAACTGGGCAATGTTTCGTTCTGTTGCACATAGGGTTTCTATAAGTCAGAATCAACTCGACAGCACCTGACAACAATAACAACAATCTCACAGGTTCTCCATTCTTAGAGTGCCTAGACTAAGACAATACACATGTAGCAAAGGATATTATACTCTGAAAATTTCCATATCATACAGAAAATTGGCACAAGGTTTCCTTTTTCTTCCTCAATCACACGTAAATGAGATGGAGCCATAAAAGAGCTCTGATACCTTGTCTATTATTGTGAAAACTAGTTCTCCTGCACAAAAGAAAGAATAAATACTGGGGTACATTCATCCTCAAGGAAAACACTACTGTGGTGGTCAGTACTTTGTGTCAACTTTTTGGCTAGGCAACAGTGTCTGGTTGTTCAATTGAGCTATAAAATAGTTGTTGACCACCACTTGTCTGTCAGTTTGTCATACTGCAGGGGCTTGCATGTTGCTGTGATACTGGAAGCTATGCCATTGGTATTTCAAATACCCGCAGGGTCTACTTCTGAAAAAATTGGCCAGTGAAAACCTTATGAATAGCAGTGGACAATTGTCTGATATGGTGCCGGAAGATGAGCCCCTCAGATTGGAAGTTACTCAAAATACAACTGGGGAAGAGCTGCCTCCTCAAAGTTAAGTCAACCTTACTGACGTAGATCCAGTAAAGTTTTTGGAAACTTCATTTGCTGATGTGGCATGACTCAAAATGTGAAAAAACAGCTACAAACACCCATTAATAATCAGAATGTGGAATGTATGATGTATGAATCTAGGAAATTTGGAAGTCATCAAAAACAAAATGGAATGCATAAAGATAGATATCCTAGATATTAGTAAGCTGAAATGACTGGTATTGGCAATTTTGAATTGGAAAATCATATAGTCTACTATACTAGGAATGATAAATTGAAGAGAAATGTTGTCACGTTCATTGTCCAAAAGAACATTTCAAGATCTGTCCTGAAGTACAATGCTGTCAGTGATAGATAATATACATATGTCTACAATGAAGTCCAGTTAATACAACTATTATTCAAATGTATGCACCTACCACTAATGCTATAGATGAAGAAAATGAAGATTTTTATTGACTTCTGCAGTCTGAAATTGATCAAACATGCAGTCAAGATGCTTTGATAATTATTGCTGATTGGAATACAACAGTTGGAAGTAAGAATAAGGATACTGTCCTAGTGCAGCAAATACAGAAATACCACAAGTGGATGGCTTAAACAAAGAGAAATTTATTCTCTCACAGTCGAGGAGGCTAGGAGTCTGAATTCAGGGCACCACCTCCAGGGGAAGACTTTCTCTCTCTGTCAGCTCTGTGGGAAGGTCCGTGTCACCAATCTTCCCCTGGTCAAGGAGATTCTCAGTGCAGGGACCTAGGGTCCAAAGGACATGCTATGCTTTTTAGTGGTATGAGGTCCCCCTATTTCTAAGCTCACTTCTCTCTTTCATATCTCAAAAGAGATTGACTCAAGACACAACCTAATGTTATAGATTAAGTCCCACCTCAATAACATACTTGCCTCTAATCCTGCCTCATTAACATCATAATCATAGAAGTTCTATTTACAACACATAGGAAAATTACAACACATGACAAAATGGTGGACAATCACGCAAAACTGGGAATCATGGCCTAGCCAAGTTGGCACATATTTTTGGAGGACACAATTCAATCCATAACAGATATGTACTACATATGTACTATATGTATGGAAAATGTTGCCTTGATGATAGAAATGATGCCAGAGATCACATGATAGAATTTTGCAAGACCAGTGACTTATTCACTGCAAATACCTTTTTTCAACAACATAAACTTCAGCTATACACGTGGACCTCTCTGGATGGAATACACAAGAATAAAATAGACTACATCTGTGGAAAAAGATGATGGAGAAGCTCAATATCATTAGTCAGAACAAGGCCAGGGGTCTACTGTTGAACAGACCATCAATTGCTCATATACAAGTTCAAATTTAAGCTAAAGAAAATTAAAACAAATCCACAAGAGCCAAAATATGACCTTGAGTATATCCCACCTGAATTTAGAGACCATCTCAAGAATAAATTTGATACATTGAATACTAATGACAGAAGATCAGATGAGTTGTGGGATGATCAAAAGACATCAAACACGAAGAAAGCAAGAGGTCTTTAAAATGACAGGAGATAAGAAATTCACCTTCTGCCTGAGAGTTTCCACTGCAACAGCTTCCTGCCCCATGGATTTCAGACTCACTAGCCCCCACAATTACATTAGATGATTCTGTTACATATACATATCTCCTGCTGGTGGAAACCTGACTTATTGTTAAGAACCAAAAGGAAAAAAAAAAGCAAGAAACCAAACCTGTTGTAGTCAAGCCAATTCTGACTCATAGTGACTCTATAGGACAGAGTAGAACTTCCCCATAGGGTTTCCAAGGATAGAATCTTTAGCAAAGCAGACTGCTACATCTTTCTCCCATGGAGTGGCTGGTGAGTTTGAACTGCCAACCTTTCAGTTAGCAGATGAGTGCTTAACCACTGTGCCACAGGACTCCTTGACTTATTAATACAACTATCAAATTTCCTCAAGCTGGAATACATTTCTAAAGTGACATTTCACAACTTTGGGCAATGATGTTTAAACTTGCTTGGTTATAAATTACCTGGCAGTAATGGTACTATTTGTAGAAATGCCCTGTGAAACCTTGAATCTACATGAACAATTTTATGGGCGGAAAAAAATGACTTTTTAAAATTTATTTGGTTAAGAGATGGCAGCAAGATGGCAGCATAAACAGTTACACCTTTACATCTCCCCTCAACTATGCCAGAAGGCAACAAATAAAAATTAACACATCTGTTGATCTTGGAGCTTTGGATAGCAGCTGAAGCTGAATCAAGAGAGAGACTGAGAAAGAACAACAGGAAGGTTGAGATTTCTTGACCACCCACACACTACCTGTTGATTCCTCTCAATCTGGTGATTTTGGAACAGTGACAGATGGCACTCTTGAACAAACAGCCCAGTATGGGGTCCACATTGAGGACACAGACCCGTTCAGAGATACTGGATAAATAACCTTGGAAACGAGCAGCAAGTAAGGTAGGGCCGGTACTCAGACTTGGCAGGACTGAGAAAGAGTAGTATATGGGCACAACATAAATTTGAAACTTGGGTAAGCTAGTTATGTGCTGCATGATTAAAGTGGTACACAAAGTAATGCAGGAATTCATCAGCGGGGGGCAGGAAAGCCTGAATGTACATGCTTGGGGAGAGGTACAGGGAAGTTGCAATGGTGTGGGTGAGTACCACTGTGTTGCACTGAGTGTAGTGGCAGGACAGCACTAGGACCTGGGACAATAGGGCATCCATGAGACTCATTCATCAGCCTGGGCGAGAAGAGTCAATCAACTAGGCAGCCCACTGCGAACCAGCTGTTTCCTCATCTCCAACAGCTACACACTGTGGGAACTGCGGGAAAGCCTCACCCCAGGGCTTCTACCCACTGCAAGCAGGAAGGTCTTGCCCTGACAACATCAGTCAATGAGGGAAAGCCACGTCCCAGCACCACTGACCAACCTGGGAAAATTCCACCCCATTTCCCTGTTGGTACACAAAGTTCTCATGAGTACTGGCGTCGCTTTAGGAAGGTCACAACCCAGCACCACAGGCTGTAGCAGGGAAGTCCTACTCCAGTGCCATCAGCCACTACAGGAAATTCTGGCCCCAACACGGTAGGTGATTCCATGAATCATGCCCCAGAGACTTAAAATTTTCCAAATCACCTAAAACATGTGGAAACAGAATAGAACCTAATATCAAAAAAGGAAGTGCCTGAGGGCCCGCCAATGAGAAGGGGAAGGAGTATACATCTTCAGAATGGTTAAGATAGTGCCGGAAGAACTAAAGGGACAGAATTTAAGGGAAGAGGAAGGAAATAAAGGAAAAAATGTGCCTGGGGATAGAAGATTCAGAGTTCCAGGTAACCATGGTAAAATACTTAAATGCTTCAAGTTCAACAAAAAAGTACAAAGCATACAAAAACACATGAGAAGATGGCCTAATTAAAAGAATACCAAGGAGAAGTGGAAATTAGTCCTATGGGGGCCAGATTAATGGGAAAATAGCAAGGTTAAATATGTTCAAAGAAAGCAAGGAACACACAGACATCAACTAATGAAAATAAGGAAACAAAATGAGCAACTCAATAAGAAGATAGAAAACATTAAAAAGAACCTAAGAGAAATCCTGGAATTGTTAAAAAAATAACTTCACTGGAAACTGTAAGGGAGGGATTCAACAGTAGTTTCAAACATACAGAAGACAGAGTAAGCAAACTAAAAGAGAGAGCAATTAAACTCATCAAGTCTCAAGGGAAACAAGAAAAAAGAATGAAGAAAAGCAAACAAAGCCAAACGAATTGTGGGACACAATTAAGAAATCCAACATTAGGATTTTTGGAATTCCAGAAGAAGAGGAGAGAATGAAAGAGATAGAAATTTCTAAGATATAATGACATAGAATTTCTTAGACCTGAATAAGGAGTCTAGACTTCAAATTCAAGAAGGTAGGCAAAATCCAAACAGAACAAAATACAAAGATGTCTACACCAAGACACATCGTAACAAAATTCTTAAAAACCAAAGGTAAGAATACTTCTGAAAGAAACAAGAGAATAGCACAGTGTTTAATAAGAACTAGTGCATATTTTTTTTCAGAAACTCTGGGGGTCAGGAGGCAATGGATCGACATATAAAGTGTTAGAAGGAAAATAATTGTCAGTCAAGAATTCTTTACCCAGCAAGGGGCCCTAGTGACTCAGTGGTTAAGAGCTCAGCTGCTAACCAAAAGGCCAGCAGTTCAATACATCAGCCGCTCCTTGGAAACCCTATGGGGCAATTCTACTCTGTCCTACAGGGTCACTATGAGTTGGAATCAACTCGACAGCATGGATTTGGTTTGGTTTGGTTTTACCCAGCAAAGTTGTCATTCAAAGATGAGGTTGAAATCAAGACATCCCCCACCCCCATCCCACCCCCCCAAAAAAGTCATGGGAATTTGTCACTGACAGACCTGCTTTTCAAGTATTATTTAAGGAGTTTTTCTGATGGAAAGGAAACAAAATAGATACTTGAATCTGCACATGTTAAAAAAAGAAAAATGAGAGAGAGACAAACAGAGGGAGAGATCTCCAATAAAGGTAATGGAATTGGCAAATATAAGGGCCAAAGGTACGGTATTTCCGAGGGATGAACTCAGTAGTTAAGTACCACAAGCAATACAACATCAAGTGCATAAGATATAAGCATAAATTTAACCTAACTGACATAGCATGTATAATGATTTAATTGGTGTCACAACAACAGAAGTGAAGGAGGGAGGAGCAAAACACAAACGGAGTTTTACTATGTTGATTTTGTATGTTACTTGTTTGTGTGTTAAATTTTGGCATCAAGCTAAAACAAGTTGGTGCTATTGTAAGTTGTTAAATGTAATATTTGTGGTAACCACTAAGAAAATATTTTTAAAATATACACAGAAGGGAAGAAGTAAAAATTCAAAAAGACTCAACACAAAAATGTAACTAAACACAAAAAATGACAAAAATATCAAATTTGTAGGACAAAGAACATGCAATACATACACACACACACACAAAATTAGCAAAATAAATGAAGTAGGTCCTTTGTTTTCAGTAATTATCTTAAATGTAAATAGTTTAAACTCTCCATTCAAAAGGCAGAGAGTGGCAGAATGGATTTAAAAAACAAAGAAACATGATACATCTTTATGCTGTCTACAAGAGGCATACCTTAGGCCCAAAGATACAAACAGACTGAAAGTGAAAGAATGGGAAAAAAAAAATATTCTATGCAACTAGTAACCAAAAAAGAACAGTGGTGGCCATATTGATATCAGATAAAATAAATTTTAAATTAAAATCTGTTATTAAGAGTTGAAGATGTATGTAATTATAAAGGGTGAATCCATCAAGAAGACATAACAATTAAAAATATATATGCACATAACATCAGTGCTTCCAAATATATGAAAAAAAAAATACTGACAGATCAGAAAGGAGTTATAGAAAACTTTACAATAATAGTTGTAGGCTTCAATACACCACTTTCAATACTGGACAGGGCATCTAAAAAGAAGATAAGTAAAGACATAGAGGGCTGAACACCATAAGCCAACTGTAACTAATGGAGATATAAAGAACACTCCAGCCATCACAAGAACACTACATATTTTTCTCCTGTGCACATGGGTCGTTCTATGGAAAAACCATATAGGAGGCTACAAACAAGTGTCAAAAAATTTAGATTGAAATTATATACAAAAAAATCTTCTCAAATGACAAAGGAATAATATTAGAAATTGGCAGTAGAAGGAAAACTAAAAAACACAGAACTACAAGGAAATTAAAGAACACACTACTAAACAACCAATGGGTCTAGGAAGAACTCAAGAGAGGAAAAAATATCTGCAAATAAATGAAAATGAAAACACAACATACCAAAACTTAAGGGAAACAGCAAAGACAGTCCTCAGAGGGAAATTAATAGCAATAAACGTATACATTTAAAAAGTTGAAAGATCTCAAATAAATTGTCTCACTTTACAACTTGAGGAACAAGAAAAAGAAGAGCAAATTAAACCTAAAGCTTCTAGAAGAAAAGACATAATGACAATCAGAACAGAAATAATTGAAATAGAGACTAGAAAAACAACAGAGAGAATCAACAAAACCAGAAATTGGTTCTGTGAAAGGATCAATAAAATTGACAAACTGTTATCAAGGCTAACGAAACAAAGAGAAAAGATGCAAATAACCAAAATAAGAAACAAAAGCAGAGACGTTATAAATGACTCAATTGAAGAAAAAAGATATCTTAACAGAATACTATGAACAATTATACTCCAAAAAATTATAACTTAAATAAAACTGACAAATTCCTAGAAGCACCTAACCTACATAATCTGACTCAAGAGGAAGTAGAAAAGCTCAACAGATTCTAAAAGCTCGACAGTAAGAGAAGAGATTGAATCAGTAATAAAAAACTTCCATACAAAGAAAACCCCAGGACCAGTTGGCTTCATTTGGGGAATGCTACCAGTCGTTTGGAGAAGAATTGACACTAATCCCGTCCAAGACCTTCCACAAAGTAGAGGAGGAAGGAATCCTCCTTAACTCTTTCTATTAAGCCAGCATTACCCAGATACAAAACCAGACAAAGACATCACAGGAAAAGAAAACTACAGACCAATGTCCGTCATGAATCCAGATGCTAAAATTCTCAACAAAACACTAGGGAACAGAATCCAACAGCATATTATAAGAATTATACACCAAAATCAAGTGAGATTTATTCCAGAAATGCAAGGATAGTTCAACATTAGAAAACCAGTCAATGTAATACAACATTAATACAACACATTAATACAGCAAAAGAAATACATGATCATCTCGATGCAATAATGACATTTGATAGAATCAACACTCTTTCTTGATAAGAACTCTCAAAAGACAGGAATAAAAGGGAAATTCCTCAATATGATTAAGGACATTTAGGAAAACCAGCAGTCATCATTATACTCAATGAAGAAAGATTGAGAGCTTTCACTTTGAAAACAGGAACCAATGGGAAAAAAAAAAAAGTTTCTCTAGCTCCTAGAGAAATTTTTCGAAGTTGCAGGATACAAGGTCAACACGCAAAAATCAGATGGGTTTCTATACGTCAGCAACGAGAAGTCTGAAAAGGAGATTAAGAAAACAATCCCATTTACAATAGCATGTAAGATGCAGCTTAAAGACATTATGCTTAGTGAAGTAAGTCAATCACAAAAGGACAAATATTGTATGACCTCACTTATAGAAAAAGGTAAGAACAGGCAAATATACAGAAAATAATGTTTACTAGTGGTTACCAGAGGCAGAAGGAATGGGGAGAAGGAGAATTTATTGCTTATCGAGCACTCAATTTCTGTTTATGGTGATGGAAAATTCATATAGATAAAGGGTGATGGTTGAATAGCATATTGATGTAATTGACATCAATAACTTGTACACCTGTAAAAAGTTGAATTTGCAAATATTGTGAGATATATATTTTTACAAAAAAAAAGGAGCTGCTAGGCCTGTATATGTAAAATCAAAAACCTCTTGGTATTTTGGTTTATTGGTTTGGAGATTTAGGGTCATGGTTCCAAGAGCTATCCTGGTTAATTGGCCTAATATAATTTTTAGCGCTTCTGTTCCACCTCCTAGTTTGTTGTGTAGTGCTTGGAGTCGTAAAAGCTTGTGAACAGTCATCCAAGTTACAACAATTTGTCTCTATCTGGAGTAAAAGAGGACAAAGGAGAGTCAGGAGAAGGAGGAGGAAATGGAATGTGTAGCTAACTGCCTACATGAACAAAAGCCTCCTTTGCCATGAGACCAGAAGAACTGTATGATTCCTGGGTACCATTACTGAAAGTTTTGATAACAAATTCTATAGAAAAATCCCGGTCAGAAGGGAGGAAAATATAGAACATAATTTCATGGAATCCAGATTTTCTGGAGGCATTGAGGCTAGATGAATCACTGAAAGTATTGCCCTGAGATAATCTTAAGCCAAATATGTTCCCTGTAGTCCCCCTTTTTTTTTCTTTAATTGTGCTTTAGGTTAAAGTTTACACCTGAGGTTAGTTTCTCTTCCAAAAATTTATAGACATATTGTTATGTAACCCTAGTTACAATCCCTATAATGTGACAGCACTCCCCCTTTCCACCCCAGGTTTTCCATAACCATTTAACCAGCTCCTGTTCGTTTCTGCTTTCTCATCCTGCCTCCAGACAAGAACTGCCCATTCAGTCTCATGTATCTATTTGAACTAAAAAGCAAACTCTTCATGAGTATTATTTTATGTTTTATACTCCAGTCTAAACTTTGTCTACTCTGCTATTCTGTCCCTCGAAGTGTTTGGTTTAGTCCAGTAGTGCTGACTTCCCCTGTATTTTGTGTTGTCCTTCCCTTCAACTAAGATAATTCTTGTCTACTATCTAGTTTGTGAATTCCCCTCTCCCTCCCTCCCCACCCTCATAACCATCAAAGAATGTTTTCTTCTGCTTTTAAACCTTTTCTTGAGTTCTTACAATAGTGCTTTCATACAATATTTGTCCTTTTGTAACTGACTGATTTCACTCAGCATAATGCCTTCCAGATTCATCCATGTTGTGAGATGTTTTGAGAATTCATAACTGTTCTTTACCATTGCATATTCCATTGACGGCACCTGGTTGTTTCCATCTTTTTGCTATTGTGAACAGTGCCGCAATGAACAGGGGTATGCATATATCTATTCCTGTAGATCCAAGTAAAATTAAATCTTTCAATATTTTTTCTGCTTATCATGATGTTGCTTATTGGCCCAATTGTGAGGATTTTTGTTTTCTTTATGTTGAGGTGTAATCCGTACTGAAGGCTTTGATATTCATTAGTAAGTTCTTCAAGTCCTCTCTAATTTCAGCGAGCAAGATGAGTCATCTGCATATTACAGGTTGTTAATCAGTTTTTTCCAAATCAGATGCTGTGTTCTTCACATAGTCCAGCTTCTCGAATTATTTTCTCAGCATGTTGCTGATTCTGTTAGGTGCCATCCCATCAGTTCTGACTTACAGTGGACCAACGTACAACAGAACAAAACACTGCCCGGTCTTGTGTCATACTCACAATAGTTGTTATGCTTGAGCCCATCATTGCAGCCACTGTGTCAGTCTATCTCATTGAGTGTCTTCCTCTTTTTCACTGACACTCTAATTTACCAAGCATGGTGTCCTTCTCCAGGTACTGGTCCCTCCTGATAACATGACCAAAATACCTGAGATGAAGTTTCGTCTTTACTTCCAAGGAGCATTCCGGCAGTACTTCCAAGATAGATTTGTCTGTTCTTCTGGCAGTACATGGTATATTCATTATTCTTCAGCAATACCATAATTCAAAGGTGTCAATCAGTCTTCCTTATTCATTGTCCAGCTTTCACATACGTGTAAGGTAGTTGAAAACACCATGGCTTAGGTCAGGTGCACATTAGTCCTTTAAAGTGATATCTTTGCTTTTTAACACTTTAAAGAGATCCCCTGCAGCTGTTTTGCCCAATGCAATGCGTCCTTTGATTTTTGTCTGCTGCCTCCATGGGTGTTGATTGTGGATCCAAGTAAAATGAAATCCTTGACAACTTCAATCTTTTCTCCATTTATCATGATATTCCTTATTGGTCCAGTTGTGAAGATTTTTGTTTTCTTTATGTTGAGGTGTAATCCATACTGAAGGCTGTGGTCTTTGATCTTCAGCAGTAAGTGCTTCAAGTCCTCTTCACTTTTAGCAAGCAAGGTTGTGTCATCTGCATATTGCAGGCTGCTAATGAGTCTTCTTCCAATCCTGATGTCCTGTTCTTGATATAGTCCAGGTACTCGAATTTTTGCTCAACATACAGATTGAATGAATATGGTGAATGAATACAACCCTGACGCACACCTTTCCTGACTTTAATCCATGCATTAACCCTTGTTCTGTTCAAATGACTGCCTCTTGGTATCCTTACAGGTTCGTCATGAGCACAATTAACTGGTCTGGAATTCCCATTCTTCACATGTTATTCATAATTTGTTATGATCCATACAGTCGAATGCCTTTGCATAATCAATAAAACACAGGTAAACATCTTTCTGGTGTTCATGGCTTTCGGCCAGGAACCCTCGGACATCAGCAATCCTTCCACGTCCTCTTCTGAATCCAGCTTGAATGTCTGGCAGTTCTCTGTGGATGTACTGCTGCAAATGTTTTTGAATTATCTTCAGCAAAATTTTATTTGCATGTGATATTAATGATATTGTTAGATAATTTCCACGTTCTTTTGGACCACCTTTCTTTGGAATGGGCACAAGTATGTATCTGTTCAATCGGTTGCCCAGACAGCTGTCTTTCAGATTTCTTGGCATAGACAAGCGAGGGCTTCCAGTGTTGCATCCATTTGTTGGAACAACTCAATTGGTATTTCGTCAGTTCCTGGAGCCTTATTTTTCACCAATGTCTTCAGTGCCACTTGAACTTCTTTCTTCAGTATCGTCAGTTTTTGATCACATGCCACCTCCTGAAATGGTCGAACGTAGATCAATGCTTTTTGGTAGAGTGACTCTGTGTATTCCTTCCATATTCTTTTGATGCTTCCTGCATCTTTCAATATTTTGCCCATAGAATCCTTCGGTATTACAACTTGAGGCTTGAATTTTTAATTCAGTCAAACAATAAGTTAAATACATTTGTAAAGAACGTCTGCTTTGAATATCTTTTAAAGAACCATCTATATGGGATCAAATGGGGTCAAATTCACAAAAGCAACTCAAAAGTTTAGATAGGAAGCTCAGGGGGCAGTGAGTTTATGTCAATAGTGGAGGAACAATTCATAATAGGAGGGTGAGAATGGTTGTACAACTTGAAAAATGTAATCAATGGTACTGAATTGTACATGTAAAGATTGTTGAATTTGTGTAATTTTGCTGTGCATATTTTCAACAACAGCAACACGAAATAAATTTTTTAAAAAAATTTGGTTACTAAATATTTATTGAGAGCAAAATATATTTCAGCCACTGAAGGAGAACTTGGAATACTGCATTTAAAAGAAAATAAAAAAGTTCCTGTAGTCAGGGGACTTACATTCTAATGAGGGTTTCCAGATATCAAAAATATGTTGTTTTCCTTAGGAAACTGAGCTTCTGTGAAGGGTTTTGAGAAAATGAAAAATGTGTAATGGTAACGATTTAACAACATGATAAACTTAAGTAATGTCACTGAACTGTACATGTTAAGAATGTTGAAATAGGAAATGATTTGTCACGTATTTATTTACCAAAATAAAAAATGAGTAATGCACTATTTTAAAGAAATTACTTACGATATTTTTAGAAATACTTTTTAGGTTTTTTTCCATTAATATTTGTTTGTTCTGTATTAAATTTATTTTATCAACTGTAGCTCATAATACTCATTGGTAGAGAAATATTTGCAAGTAATAATATTTGTAGAAATAAACAATTGAAATCAAATTTGGAAAGTTACATTCAGAACATTTCTTCTACTGATTTTTGAAAACAACCATTGCTATTTGATTTGAGTAATGAGAAATCTTAATCCATCTTGTAGAAACATAATTTGAGAACTACTATGTCATTTGGGACTTGATGAATGTGACCAGTCCAAATGAAATTTGTTTTGAGTGTAAAATATACATTAAATTTCTAAGATATAGAGTCCCTCAAAATGTAAAATATATCATTAAATTTTTATATTATTTACTTGTCAAAATGAAAATATTTAGGGTATGTTGGATATGTAATTTTACATTTTCTTTTAATATGGCTACTAGAAAATTTAAACTTGTCCACATGACTTGCATTATATTTCTATTGGATAGGTTTAGAGAGTGGCTTTACATTTTTTTTGAATGTGCACCCCTATTGGTAAAAACAATGGAAATAGATCAGTGTATTTTGAAATGTTATATCTGTCAAATTGTACAAAAAGATGGTGCATTCTATAAAATGTGTGATAAAATGCAAATTTTCAAATGGCAAAATAAAAATAGAGATATAAATTCTAATACTTTCTTCCAGATCTCTCATGGATCATCTATGTACACTTTCAGAAGCTAAGAAATTATATTTAGAGATTGATTTATGAGCAAACTAGCCAGTCTTATGTGGACTACCTTGCCAAGCTTAAGGAACCAGATACAGAGAATCCAAGAATAGTGTTTATTTGTAAGAACATTTTAAATTTTACTTATAATTCAGTGTTGGGTTGAAATACACTGTTTTGTCAAATATATTTAGCATTTATGCTTAATCACATGATTTTGCCTCCATTCAACAAGCCTATGCAAAATCATATTAGTAAGATGACAGAATCATAAATCTGAGACTGATGTCCATTGCTTACTGATCCCTCTAATTGTGAAGTAGAAGAAAGATAAGGAAGAGAAGTAGAAGGAGAAGGAGGAGGCGGTCAAAAACATTATTTAGAAGATACGCTGGATAAATGCCGATTTTTAAATAGGAGTAAATGTTCAATTACCTGAATTACATAGTAATATATCCTAATCACACATATTATTTAAATCATAAAAATTAGGATCATAGACTCTGACGGCATGGTTAATGACCAATCCATCTATGTTTTTACTCTGAAGGAGAGAAAGCTGGAGCCCAGTAGTCAAATGACTGCCTGAGAACTCATGGTGGAGAGTAACGAGAGCTAAGACCAAGACTTGGTATCCTATCTTCCAGGCCCCAGCCCTTTCCCCAGACAACACCATTTCCTGAATTGAGGACTAAAACAACCTTTACAAAACTAATTTTTTGAGCCTTGCTTTGGTTATTGCACATTCCAGTTTTCATGAGCACTATTTTTACACCTCATAAAAAAATACATTATTTCCAAATTTTTACTGAGAACCAAACGTATCATTTCTGAATAATCCTAAATTCCAAATTATGTAGGTCTGAGTTAATAGGGTTTGACAGAATTTCACAGCAAGGGAAACAGCTACAAGTTCAGTAAGCCCATTCTCTCTACACACGGCATGTCTTTACTTATTGTTGTGATTAAATGAAACATTATGAATTCCCCAAATAACCTCAATATGTTTTTATTATAAAGTATGCCATTATGTTCAAATATTTATCTTACTCATGGTAACAGTAATGATATGGGCAGCACTTAATATCCTATTGCACTTTCCCTGTTGATATTCTGAACAGAGTAGAGCAGATGTTCATATATTAGAAACCATTTTTTAAAGTGCACATGTAGAAGCAACAACTTTCCTGTGGTTTAAAAAACACTGCAACATTTTTAATATAATGATTTTAAATAGAACACAAGCAAATTATATGGTGATTATGGCTCTTCCAATCTAATGGCAAAATTGCATAAAATTATCTTTGTTATGAAAAAAGACACTAAAATTATAGATTTAAGAAATTATTAAAATAATTTCAAAGTTTCTTTTTATTCAATCAAATCAACCATAATCACTTCTATGAACTCATTACTAGAATGAACAAACACTATCAAGTGTTAACATGTTGATATGCAATTTTTTTGATCAAATTTTAAAAGAGCAGAACATGCTACCACAAACTTCAGATTACATTTTTCATTAGCACACAGTTAGAAAGAAAGTATACATTGAAAAAAGCACTTCTAGAATTTTTCAAGTGTCCTGACATCTCTATTAATTGCTTGGTAATTAAATAACCGTCCTTTGGAATATCAGCATTGTTTTTCTTTCTTTTTTGTTTTTCTTTTTCAAAAAATGTTATATGGTTCCTCATTTTTCTTCCATATTCTGCAAGATTTGCTATAAAGCCATTAATAAAATTTGCTATATATCTGTATTATATAATAGTCACAGTGTTTAACAATCAGTAAATGATGACAAAGTTACTGATATGGTAGACAAGAGACATATTATTGATATGAGGTTAAGTGAGACTACTTTTATAAGTGGTATACTTCTTTATTTCACGTTTTGTCTGTTATAAAATGATGTTCCTTTTTAGAACCCCTCAAATGTTGGAATTCCAATAGCATAGAACACCTGCCGCAAAATGATTAAATGCTCGGCTGTTAACTGAAACATTGGCAGTTCAAACCCACCTAGTGGCTCCACGTGAATACAACTTAGAGATCTGCTCCTGTAAAGATTACAGCCTAGAAAACCCTATGGGGAACTTCTACTCTGTCATGTAGGGTCACTATGATTTGAAATCGACTTGATGGTACCTAACAACAACAACAGTGATACTAAAAATAGCAGCAGTTGAGAATTCATACTTAGAAAGTGTTTTAGTAATTTTTCATTGTCACGACATCTAAGTCTCATCTTGTGGAGACCAGTTCAGGTGTTGTCAAACTGGTATGGTTGGTCATATGTGATCTAAGCTGTATATTGTGCATTGGGATCTGCAATGGATTGGGCAAAAATACGCAGAAAAAGAGTGTCTTTTACTTGTGCCTCAGCAAGACAGATAGTTTCTGTGAGTTCTCCTAAAGAGGACAAATACACATCTGCTAGAGTTGTGCTGTTCAGTTTGGTGGGTACTTACCACTTGTGGCTATGGAGCATCTGAAATGTCAGTAGTCTAAATGTCATGTGCTGTTAAGTGTGAAATACATGCAGATTTTGAAAACTTCATGTGAGACTAACGTAAAATATCACATTAACAGTATTGAATTCATGTGGAAAAATTATTTTATATTTGGGGTCAAATACAATATATTATTAACTTCAATTTTACCTATTTCATTCAACCTTTTTTCAATGTGGCTACTAGAAAATTTTAAGTTGAATATGTTGTTAGGTGCAATGAGACCAGAAAGAAACATTGCCCACTCCTGCATCATTCTCACAATCGCCGACATGTGAAGAGTCCATCTGCCATGGACTGCACTGTTCCTCAAAAATATCTGTCAATTTATTGGCTAGTTCATGATTCCCAGTATTGTGTGATTGCCTACCATTTTGTCACCTGATGTGATTTTCCTATGCATTGTAAATCCTACCTCTAAGATGTTAAAAAGGTGTGATTAGAGACAGCTATGTTAATGAGGCAGGACTCAATCTACAAGATTAGATCGTGTTTTAAGTCAATCTCTTTTGAGATATAAAAGAGAGAAGTGAGCAGAGACACGTGGGGACCTCATACCACCAAGAAACAAGAACCAGGAGAATGGCATATCCTTCGGACCCAAGGTCCCCGCGCTGAGAAGCTCCTAGTCCAGGGGAAGATTGAGGACAAGGACTTTCCTCCAGAGCCGAAAGAGAGAGCCTTGCCCTGGACCTGACTCTCTGAATTTGAACTTTTAGGCTAGTAGACTGTGAGGGAATAAACTTCTGTTTGTTGAAGCCATTCACTTGTAGCATTTCTGTTATAGCTGCACTAGATAACTAAGACACCATCATTGTGGCAATCTATCTCATGGAGGGTCTCCCTTACCCTTCCTGGCCTTCTATGTCAACAAACATGATGTCTCTCTTGATGGGTCTAAAGCAAGAGAGTTGTACAATCTTCTGTTGTGACCCATAAGGTTTTCATTAGATAATTTTTGGAAGTAGATCACAGGCCTTTCCTTATTTTGAACTGTATTTTATCAGAAATTAATATTTAATTATTTCAGCTTTTTATTGTCATTGTTAGGATAATATATGTTTGTCCCTTCCCTTGCAATTTTTTTTTTTTTTGGTGAAAATATACACAACTAAATATACAACCATTTGTTATGAATTGAATTTTGCCCCCAAAAACACGTGTTATAAGTCTTAACCTCTATGTGTTTATAACCCCATTTTGGAATGAGTTGTCATTGTTAGGTTAATAAGGCAGGATTAGAGTAGGGTGTATCTTGATTCAATCTCTTTTGAGATAGAGAAGAGATTAAGCAAGTGCATAGAAAAAGACGGGGGAAGAGGGATGCCAAGCCACATGAAGGTTGCCCAAGAGCAGAAGCTCAAAGAGATAGGGACCTTCCTCCTGAGCTGACAGAAAGAGAAAGCCTGCCCCTAGAGCTAGCACACTGAATTTGGACTGCCAGAGTCCTAAATTATGAGCAAATAAATTTCTGTTTGTTAAAGTCACACACTTGTGGTATTTCTGCTATAGCAGTACCGGATAACTAAGCCACCCATTCAACAATTTCTACATGTACATTCAATGACATTTGTTACATAGTTCACACTGTGTTATCATTCTATCTCTACTGCCATTAACTTAGACTCTCTGTCCCTTAAAGTCCTCTTCTAGGCTTTAGAGTTACTGTTGTCAATTAATTCTCATATAGATAACTTTTAAAAGAATGTAATCCTCATGGGAAAGAATTTATTGAGCTAAACTGTTGTTTAGTATAAACATGAATTCACGGATAGTTTTCATTTAAGGTTTAAGGATTATTTCCAGACAATAGTTTCAGGGGTTCCTCTAGTAGCAATTAATACAGTAATTCTCATTTCCATAATAATCTGGATTTCTGATTCATAGTTTTCCTTCTTTTGATCAGGATCCATCTATTGGATCCTTGATCAAAACATTCAGTGATAGTAGCTGGGCACAATCCATTTCTTTTGGTCTCATGGCAAAGGAGGTAGTAGCTCATGGAAGCGATTATTCTTTCAATCCATTTCCATCTTCAATTTCTGGGTCTCTTTTCTCTGCTGCTCTAAGTAAATAGAGACCCATTGTTGTACCATGGGTGGCCACTCACAAGCTTTTAAGCCTCACCGAACTAGGAGGTAGAATGTAAACTTTAAAGACAACATTGGGC
This sequence comes from Trichechus manatus latirostris, assembly GCF_000243295.1. NCBI lineage: Eukaryota > Metazoa > Chordata > Mammalia > Sirenia > Trichechidae > Trichechus > Trichechus manatus. The sequence continues at coordinate 632,928 of NW_004444242.1, forward strand.
CAACTGATTAGACAGACCCAGGAAACAATGACCCTGAAGCTTTGAAACAAAATAAATCCCACGAGGTGTTTAGCTGTATGTAAGCAGTATCAACAACTGCAACTTTTTTTTGGCCGCTGATGTTATAATATTACCTATAACACTATATTTGCCATTTCTTCCTTTTTATAGTGTACAGTTTAGTGATATCAGTTACAGTAGTCAAGTTGTGTAGCCATTACCCTTAGACTATGCCAATTTTTCTATCACCATAGACAATATTCAGTATTTCACAAAGAAAGTTTCCTTGTCTTTCTACCCGTTACCACCCCTGGTAACCACTAGTAACCGTTGGTCTCTATATATTTACCTCTTTTTGTCATTTAATATAAGTAAGACCATGCAATATTTGTCCTTTTGTGATTGACTTATTACACTTAGCCTAATGTCTTTGAGGTTCATCTATGTTGTAGCATGTATCAGGAGGTCTTAGGCTGGATTATCTAGAGAAGCAAAACCAGTAAGCATATAAATATATATACATATATATAAAACAAACAAACTTATTGCTGTTGAGTTGATTCTGACTCATAGTGACCCTATAGGACAGAGTCGAACTGCCCCCATAGGGTTTCCAAGGAGAGGCTAGTAGATTCCAACTGCCAACTTTTTGGTTAGCAGCCACTCTCATAACCACTGCACCACCAGGGCTCATGCAGTTGTACAGGCTGCTTCCATGGGTCAGGATAGAGGCTTCTCCTGATTCATGAAGCCACAGGGGCTGGCGAACCCAAGATAAGCAGGTCAGAGAACAGGGCTCTTGCTCACAAGCTGCAAAGATGGATGAATCCCAAGATCAGCAGGCAAGACCACAGGTAAGCTGCTAGCTCAAGTCCCAAGAACTGGAAGTCAGACAAACAGGAGCCAGCTACAGGATCCAGAGCAAGCAAAAGCCCACAAGCCTTGGCAAAATGTCCACTTACAGTCGATGCAGGCCACACACCCAAGGAAACTCCCTTTCAACTGATTAGCTACTCACAGCAGATCCCATCATGGAGGTGATCACAACATCATAACAACTGCCAAACCACTGAGAATCAGGGCCCAGCCAAGCTGACGCACAACCTTAACCATTACAGAGGATTCCATTTTCTTTAAGGTTGAGTAGTATACCATTGCATGTATGTATCACATTTTGTTTATTCATTCATCTGTTGGTGTATTCTTGGGTTGCTTCCACCTTTTTGCTCTTGTGAATAGTGCTGCTATGATCATCAGTATACGTATGACTGTTCATGTTGCCACTTTTAGGTCCCTAGCGTATATATTTAGGAGTGAAATTGCTGAGTCATATGGTAGTTCTATTTTTAAATTTTGAGGAATCTCTTTATTGTTTTCTACAATAATTGCAACATTTTGCATCCCTACCAGCAGTGGATAAGGGTTCTGATCTCCCCACACCTTCATCAATATTTAATATTTCTGGTTTGTTTTTTTTTTTTTTTTTTGGTCACTGCCATTCCAGTAGGGGTGAGGTGGTACCTCAGTGTAGTTTTGCTCTAATGGCTTATTATGGCTAATGTCTTTTTATGTATTTCTTGTTTGCTACCAGCAGTAAGTGATGGTTGCAGTTTCTCCACAACCTTGCCAACAACACCTATTATTTTTTTTTTTTTTTTGGTCACTGCCATTCCAGTAGGGGTGAGGTGGTAATTTTGTTTTGCATCTCTCTAATGGCTTATTGTGGTGAGCATCTTTTTATGTATTTCTTGTTTGCTTCAATATCCTCTTTTATGAAATATCTGTTCATTTCTTTCATCTATTTTTTGATTGGTTTATTTATCTTTTTGTTGTTAAGTTGTAGAAGTTTCATATATATTTTTGACATTAGACCCTCATCAAATAAGTGGATCCAAAAATTTTTTCCCAGTCTGTACATTGCCTTTTTACTCTTTTGATAAAAACTTTTGATGAACATAAATATTTAATTTTCATGAGGTCCCAATTATCTGTTTTGTCTTCTGCCCATGCAATTATTGTTGTGTTGGGAAATATCATAAAAAACAAAATAAAAATTAGTTCCCATTGTTTCACTTCTATGTTTCCCTCTCAAGAATGTTATAGTTTTGGCTTTAACGCTTAGGTCCTTGAGCCATTTTAAATTAGATTTTGTGTATGGTGTAAAGTATTGATGTTGCTCATTTTTTCTGCATATGGAAATCCAATTTTGGCAGCCCCATTTGTTGACAAGACCGTTCCTTCCCCATGGACTGGACTTAGCATCACTGACAAAAATCAATTGTCCATAGATGTATTAATTTATTTCTGGGCTGTCAATGTTATTCCATTGGTCTTTGTGTCTACTATCATTAAACGAGTACCAGGCTGTTTTGATTACTGTCGCTATACAGTATATTTTGAAATTGGGAAGTGTGAGGCCTCTTACTTTGTTTTTATTGTTCAAAATTTATTTGACTATTTGGGGCTATTTGGGATGACATTGAATCTATAGCTTTGGGTAGTATTGTCATTTTCACAATACTGTTGTTGTTAGGTGCCATTGAGTCGGTTATGACTCATAGCGGCCATGTGTACAACACAATGAAATACTGCCTGGTCTTGCACTATTCTCACAATTGTTGCTATGTTTTGAACCCATTGTTGTAGCCACTGTGTCAATCCATCTCATCAAGGGTTTTCCTCTTTTTCGCTGATCCTCTACTCCACCAAGCATGATGTGCCACTCCAGGGACTGGTCACTCCTGATAATATGTCCAAAGTACATGAGATGAAGTTTTGCCATCCTTACTTCTAAGGAGCATTTTAGGTGTACTTCTTCCAAGACAGCTTTGTTCATTCTTCTGACAGTATATGGTATGTTCAATATTCTTTGCCAACACCATAATTCAAAGACATCGATTCTTCTTCAGTCTTATGCACAGTTCAGCTTTCAAAAGCATATGAGGCAACTGAAAATACTATGGCTTGGGTCAAGCACATTTTAGTCCTCAAAGTGACATCTTTGCTTTATAAAGCTTTAAAGAGGTCTTCTGTAGCAGATTTGCCCAATGGAATACGTCATTTGGTTTCTTGAATGCTGCTTCCATGGGCATTGAATGTAGATCCAAGTAAAATGAGATCCTTGACAACTTCAGTATTTTCTCCATTTTTCATGATGTTGCTTACTGGTCCAGTTGTGAGGATTGTTGCTTTTTTTATGTTGAGGCGTAATCCAGTTGAAGGCTGTAGTCTTTGATCTTCATCAGTAAGTACTTCACACCCTCTTCGCTTTCAGCAAGCAAGGTTATATCATCTGCATATCACAAGTTGGTAATAAATCTTCCTCCAATCCTGATGCCATGTTCTTCTTCATATAGTCTAGCTTCTTGGATTATTTGCTCAGCATACAGACTGAATAAGTATGGTGAAACGATTCAACCCTGATGCACACATTTCCCTGTTTTAAACCACTCAATATCCCCTTGTTCTATTCCAATGAGTGCCTCTTGGTCTATGTACAGGTCCCTCATGAGGACAATTAAGTGTTCTGGAATTCCAATTCTTAGTAAGGTTATCTATAATTTGTTATGATTTACAGAGTCGAATGCCTTTGAATAGTCAATAAAATACAGGTAAACTTATTTCTGATATTCTCTGTTTTCAGCCAAGATCCTTCTGACATCAGGAATGACATCCTCTCATACCGCATCCTCTTCTGAATCCAGCTTGAGTTTCTGGCAGTTCCCTATCAATATACTTCTGCAACTATTTTTTAATTATCTTCAACAAAATACTAATACTGAGTTCATAATACTAAATCTTTCAATCCTTAAGCACAGAACATTTTCCATTTATGTTTGTAGTGTGATGGATTGCTTTTGTGTAGTCTTTCTTACCAAGGTCTTGTAACTCCCACCCAGGTGATTGAGTGTGACTGTGTAAGTGGGGTAATTGTGGCCCACCAAGGGGATTGGTCAGTTTTGCCATCCTTCTGGGCTTGAAATGAGCCATCCCAGAGGTAAGAGAGAGGACCTCACTATCACCGAGGAAGATAAGCCAAGGATGGAATGCATCCTTTGTACCCAGGATCCTCGCAATGAGAAGATCCTAGAAACAGAAGACGGAGAGAAAGAGAGAGATGTAATAGTAAAGACGGTGAGAGGTGGTGGCAGAGAAAAGGTGGTGGGGGGACCAGCAGGAAAAAGTGCAGTGGTATTCCGGGCCTGTGGAGTGAGAAAAATGACTGCCTTTGGGCAGAAGGCTTGCTGAAGAAGTAGGGTGCCTTCAGGCACTTGGCAGAGCTAGGTTTGCGACCAAGGGAGCTAGAGTTAATCACCTTCAGGCAGAGGATTACTGGCAGAGTGAGCTACTGCTGGACACTTATCAGCAGAGCTAAAAGAGCTCTTTAACACTTGAGTGAGCAGGGCAGAGGCCTAGGGCCAGAGAGAGGCATGCTAGCTGAGAAGAGCTTGTCCTGATGGAAGACCTGTATCCTGAGCATTCCTGAACCTGAATTGTAACCTGTTACTTCCCTAATAAGCCCCATAACTGTGAATATTGTCTGTGAGTTCTGTGCAGCCATTGCAATGAATTATCGAACTCAGAGAGAAGTAGAGAGTGCCGTGGGAGGGACACTTGATGTCAGAATTGGTAAAGACGGTGAACAGAGGAGGCATGTCTGACCTCCGCCTCATAGGAATCAGCTTTGAACTGTTGATCTTGTTTCTTTTCTCCCCTCGTTAAGTTAGAGGATGTCAGATGCTGCCCCAACACCATTTTTACAATGTAGGTCTATTTTAGTCTCTTGCAGTAGTTTTTTAAAATAGTTTTCATTGTATAAATCCTTTGTATCCCTGATTAGGTTTAATCCTAGATATTTCTCTTTCTTTTTTTTTTTAGGTGTTATTTTAAATGGTATTTTTTTCTTGATTTCCTTTTCAGATTTCTCTATTGTGGTGTATAGAAACCCATCTGATTTCTGTGTATTGATCTTGTACTCTGCAATTTTGCTGAATTCTTCCATTAGTTACAGTAGCTTTCTTGTGGATTCTTCAAGATTTTCTATGTATAGGATCAAGTCATCTGCAAATAGAGATAGTTTTACTCCTTTCCAATTTGGATAATTTTTATTTATTTTATTATTATTATTATTTTGTCTTATTTTTCTGGCTAGAATTTCTAGTATGACATTGAATAGAAGTGGTGATAGTGAGTATCCTTGCCTCATTTATGTTCTCAAGGGGAAGGCTTTCAGTCTTTTTCCACTGAGTATAATGTTAGCAATTGGTTTTTCATATATACCCTTAATCGTGGTAAGGAATTTCCCTTCTATTATATCTTGTTGAGAGTTTTTACAAGGCAATGGTGTTGGATTTTATCAAATGCCTTTTCTGAATATATTGAGATGATCATGTGGTTCTTTTCCTTTGTCTTATTAATGTGGTTTATTACATTAATTGATTTTCTAATGTTGAACAATTCTTGCAACTCTGGAATGAATGCCCCTTGGCCATGGTGCATAATTTTCTTAATATGTTGTTGGATTTTGTCTGCTAGAATTTTCTTGAGAATTTTTGCATCTGGTTTAACAAGAGATATTGATCTGTAGTTTTCTTGTAATATCTTTGTCTGGTGTTGGTATTAGAGTAATGCTACCCTCAGAAAGTGAGTTAGGGAGTATTTCTTCCTCTTTATGTTTTGGAAGAGTTTGAGTTGGATTGGTGTCAATTCTTCACTGAACGTTTGATAACTTCCTTTACTTTTAATCTAACTGTTTATATTTAAAGTGATTTTCTTATATACTACATATAGTTGAATCTTGGTTTTGTGTATGTTTGTATATGTGTGTTCACTCTGTCAGTGTCTATCATTAAATAAGCACATTACACCATTCATATTTAAAGTGATTATTAATATAGCTGGATTGATAACTGCATTCTATTTGTTGCTCTTGTTCTTTGTTTCTGTTTTCCCTTCCCCTTTTATGTCTTCTCTGTTTTTAATGAACTATTTTACATAATTCCATATTCTCTCCTTTCCTGGAATATCAATTATAGTTTTATCTTCATTGGATGTCCTAGAGTTTGCAGTTTACATTTATAACTAATATAAGTCCACTTACAAATAACACTATACCATGTCACAGGTAGTGCCAACAAAATAAATAAATAAAAACCAAAAAAAGTTCCCATTGAGTTGATTCTGACTCACAGCAACCCATGTGTTACAGAGCCGTATTACTCCATAGGGTTTCCTTGTCTGTAATCTTTATGGAAGTAGACCACCAGGCCTTGTTTCCACAGTACTAGATGGGCTAGGTGTGCTCGAATCAACAACCTGTCAGTTAGTAGTCCAGTGCTTACCTGTTTACACCATCCAGGGAGCTTTTGAGTATTGCAGGTACTTTATAATTGAATTCCCAATCTCTTCCTTTTGTCCTTTATAATATTGCTGCCATTCATTTCACTTACCCATAAGCTATAAGTATCTCATACATTATTCCTATCATTATTTTGGACAGTTACTTACTATATCAATTAAGAATAAGAAAAATAAAAAAGTTTTATTTTATCTCCCTTGATTCATTCTCTATGACTCTTCCTTTCTTTAAGTATATCTGAATTTCTTACCTCTATCATTTTCCTTCTCTCTAAAATAACTCTTTTAATGTTTTCGCAAGGCAGGTTTAAAACTGAAACTAACCCCTTTCATTGGAGGCAATTTCAACTCATAATGACCCTATAGGACAGAGTAGAACTGCCCCATAGTGTTTCCAAAGCTGTAATCTTTATGGAAGCAGTCTGCCACATCTTTCTCCTGTGGAGTGGCTGGTGGGTTCAAATGGCTTCCATTTTGTTTAGCGCTTAACTACTGCACCACCAACACTCCTTAAGGCAGGTCTATTGGTGACAAATTCCCTCAATTTTGTATGTCCAAGGAAATTTTTCTTTCTTCTTCATTTTTGAATGATAATTTTGATGGATACAGAATTCTAGATGGTTGTTGTTTTCCCATTCAATGCTTTAAATATTCACTTACTGTATTCCTCTGTTCATGGTTTCTGAAGTGAAGTCAATGTAATTTTTATTCTTAATCCTCTATAGGTAGGGTGCTCCTCCACCACACAGAGTGTTTCAGGATTTTCTCTTCATTTTTGTTTGTTTGCTTGTTAGTTTGTTTGTTTTCTGTTATTTGACTCTGAAATGCCTAGATGTAGGTATTTTGGTATTTATCCTGTTTGTATCCTCTAAGCTTCATGGGTTTGTGCTTTGGTGTCTATCGTTCATTTTGAAAATCCTCAGTCATTATGAATTCACATATTTCATCTGCTTCTTTCTGTCTTTCTTCTCCTTCTTTTATTCCCAGTATGTGTATGTTCCTCCTTCTGTAACTATTCCACATTTGTTAAATTTGTTGAGTAGTGTGTTTATTTATTTATTTATTTAAATCCTTTTCTTTGTATTTCAGTTTGGAAAGATTTTATTGACATGTATTATAGTGCACAGATTCTTTTCTCAATGTGTCCAGTCTACTTGTGAGCCCATTAAGGAAGTCTTTATTTTTATTACAGTGTTTTTGATTTCTAGCATTTTAAAAAAATCTTTATCAAAGTTTCAACCTCTTTGCTTACATTACTCATCTATTTTTGCATATTGCCTTCTTTTTCTATTAGAATTTTTAATACATTATTTGTAGTTACTTTAAATACCCAGTTTAATAATTCCAAAATCTCTGTTGTGTATGAGTCTGGTTCTGTTGCTTCTTTTGTCTCTTCAGACTGTGACTTTTCCTGTCTTTTAGCATACTTTGTTCTTTTTTGTTTAACCAGACATGATGTATCAAGAATAGAAACTGTGGTAAATAGACCTCAAATGTGAGGGTTTTATTTATTTATTTATTTAAATTTAAAAAAAAAAAAATCTTTAGCTAGAATTTTTGCTGTGTTTACTGTTTATTGTATGTGTAGGTGTCTGAGGTTTCAATTTCCTCTAGTGTCATTCTTTTCGTCTCCACTGTCCTCCTTAAAAACCCCTTCTGAAATAAAGCCTTAGCCTTGTAGTTCATTTAGTTGTAATTGTCATGGTTTGAACTGTGTCCCCCCAAAAATGTGTGTATCAATTCAGTTAGGCCATGATTCCTGGTACTGTGTGATTTTCCTCTATGTTGTAAACCTGCCTCTATGATGTTAATGAGGGAGGATGGGTGGCAGTTGTGTTAGTAAGGCAGGACCTGATCTACAAGACTGGACTGTATCCTGAGGCAATCTCTTGAGATATAAAAGAGAGAAGTGAGCAGTGAGACAGGGGGACCTCATACCATCAAGAAAGCAGTGCCGTGAGCAGAGCACATCCTTTGTACCGGGGTCCCTGTGCCGAGAAGCTCCTAGTCTGGGGCAACACTGAAGAGAAGAAGGTCGATAGAGAGGAATAAGTCTTCCCCTGGAGCTGATGCCCTGAATTTGGACTTTTAGCTTACTTTGACTGTGAGGAAATAAACTTCTCTTCGTAAAAGCATCCGCTTGTGGTATTTCTGTTATAGCAGCACTAGATGACTAAGACAGAATTTGATACTGAGAGTGGGGTGCTGCTCTAACAGATACCTAAAATGTGGAAGTGGTTTTAAAACCGTGACTGGATATACGTATGGCAGTGACAGAGGACCAGCAGCAGAAGAGAACCTACAGCAGCAGAGAAGCGGCGCGGCAGAGAACCAACAGAAGCAGAACCAGGAGACCAGTGTGAGATGGTGCTGGAGCCGACCCACAGAGTGAGAAAGCTGAGTGCCTGTGTGCAGGAGGCTTCCTCGGGGCGTGGGTGCCTCTAGGCACTTATCGGTGGAGCTTGCCGACCCATGCAGCGAGACAGCTGAGTGTCTGTGTGTACGAGGCTTTCTGGTGGAGTGGGGTGTCTCCGGGCACTATACCGGTGGAGCTACAAAGCTTTAGAACACTTGCTCCAGCAGGGCAGATGCAGGCATGAGGCCTGAGGGCCAAGAGGCCATAGGAAGCAGAAGCTGAAGAGACAAGGGACACAAGAAGCCGAGCTGCTTCAGTCTCAAAAGGTATGGCCATGACCTAAGGGGTTCCAAAGGATGGAGCCATGGGTTCTGTTGTTTCTAAGGGTGGAGTTGTCACTCTGATGGACTGGGAAAATGGTGCGCCTAAAGCCAAGGGAGCAGAGTTGCTTCCCAGTGGGCCTGGAAGGCAGAGCTGAATCCCAGGGCCAAGGGACCGCCACTCAGAATCTGGAGAGTGTGGTCAATACCTAGAGTCTGGAGGGCAGGGCCATTGTGTAAATTGTCTCAGAGAACAGAGATTTATTTTCAAAGCCTTGAGGGCTAATGTAATGTGTTCTGCTGACTTGCTTAGTGCCTGTTATCCCTTCTTTTCCTCCAGTTTCTTCCATTTGTAATGGAAATGTCTAGCTTTTGTCTGTTCTGCCATTGTAACTTTGGAAGCAGATAACTTGTATTCTAGATTTCACAGATGAAGAGGAATTTTTGGATTTTGGACTTGGAGTTAAGACTTTTGCTATGATATGATGGAGTGAATGTGTTTTCCATGTTACAAGGATGTGATTTTTTGGGGGCCAAAGGGTGGGATGTCATGGTTTGAATTATGTCCCCCCAAAAATGTGTGTATCAATTTGGTTAGGCCATGATTCCTGGTACTGTGTGATTTTCCTCTATGTTGTAAACCTCTATGATGTTAATGAGGGAGGATGGGTGGCAGTTGTGTTAGTAAGGCAGGACCTGATCTACAAGACTGGATTGTGTCCTGAGGCAATCTCTTGAGATATAAAAGAAAGAAGTGAGCAGTGAGACAAGGGGACCTCATACCATCAAGAAAGCAGTGCCAGGAGCAGAGTGCGTCCTTTGTACCGGGGTCCCTGAGCCAAGAATCTCCTAGTCCGGGGGAACAGTGAAGAGGAGAAGGCCGACAGAGAATAAAAAGCCTTCCCTTGGAGCTGATGCCCTGAATTTGAACCTTTAACCTGTTTTGACTGTGAGGAAATAAACTTCTCTTTGTTAAAACCATCCACTTGTGGTATTTCTGTTATAGCAGCACTAGATGACTATGACAGTAATCATCTGTTATTATGCAGGGGCCCTGTTGATGTGGTGGTAAAGTATGGGGGGAAGTGAAACATTTTATAATCCCATGATTGGGACTCAATCTTTTAGTGGGCCTGTGTCCATGGGCTGTAAACTTCGCAAGTTCTTAGTTGTTTTTTTTTTCTCCCTAGTAAGACTGAAAATCTAGAGAAGGTTGGAGTTATGTGGATATTCCCACTGGCTCACATCAATTAGTCTCTAATAAAGTAATTTCCCTTGAGGGCAGGCAGAGACTAGAACTACTCTAGGTATATTTGAAAATGGTTACTTTTCCTCTGGGTATAATTCAAAGTGGTTATTTTTCCCTTCCCCTGCTGGAAGCACACAGGGCTATTTCTCAGATTTCGCCAAGAGAACCTGGCGGGGATCCTGACAGTAAAGTCACACAAGTATGAGGGACACCTCAAGACTAGATTTCCAAGACTTTTATCTCTGAAACTAGTCCACACTCAGCCTCCAGTAGTTCATCAATTACAGTTTGAGTTTTCTGGTTCCAGTGGCTTCTGCTCCTAGTAAGCTGTGATTCTCTGTATTCTCCCATCTCTCCAATTTTGGGAACATCAATTTGCCAAGTGACCTTAATTGTCTAATGGCTCCAGTAAAAGTTGTTAATTTTCATTTTGTTCAGATTTTTTTCCTGTTGTGAAAATGGAAGTGATGGCGTCCAAGCTCTTTATATGCCAGAGTGGAAACTGTGATGGATTATTCTTAATTTGGTAAAAGATTTTAGCTATATCCCACAGCTATTTATAATAATTCATAATCAAATGCCTGAAGGAAAAAAAAATGAAACACTAAAGGAAACAGACTTTCCATATATTGGACATTATTTAGTCATTAAAAAAATATTTTTTTTGAAATGATAAAAATAGGAAATATAAGTAGAGAAAGAAAGGAAAAACAGAAAAGGTTCTAAGCCTTCATAGAATCATGATCTTAATCATTTAATGTGTTATAAGATATACCTGTGGAAATTTATACTTCTGCTTATTGTTGTGTGAAAGTCATCCAATATATCATATAAGTGCCATAATATCTTGTGGGTCCTTGATCCAAAGGATCGCAGAGTTGTTATTATGGTAAGAACCCTGAAATTTTGAGAGCTTGTCAATTTCCCTCTTTTCTTTCATTACTGAGAAGTTTGGGGCCACTTTTGTTCCCCATCCTGAGCAACTCTACAAGCATAGCAGAAGGATACAAAACTAAAGCCTCTTACATGCTTAAGAACACAAGGAAGACTCCCACCTAATCACTAAACCTAAAAATATTCAAAATGCACATGAAACCTTTTTTTCTATATTCATAAATAAGACTTCTTCCTCCTGCAAGAAGAATCACAATAAAGCAGCCACATGCACCTTTAGATTCAGATCTTGGATACATTAATTTTGAGTTGTGTTGCCTTAGGGCACCCTATTAACGGCTTTATGCCTCACTTTTCTCAAAAGTAAAAATAGTCATAGTAATGCCTATCTTTCAGGATTCTTATAATTAAATCCTGTGCAATCAGTAATCTCTAATTATTATTATTAAGGTAATAACTAAATGTTGATGTCTTTATGGGTTTTAAAAAGAACACTGGTCACCAGGCGAGGGGCTACCACAGAGCAGGGGTGGTGGAATGAGTCAAATGAATAAGCTTGACTGTGCAAAAGATAAACTCTACTGTTTTTCTTTTTTGACTAGGGCATACTCTGATGTTTCTGTATTCTCTAAAACTCCCTTATTCATGAACTTGTCTCTGACTTCTTAGAGAAGAACCTGAACACCTAAATAACACCTGACTAAGATGTTTAATACTCAGAATACACAATTGGCTATTCAAATATCAAAAGTCTTCTTTTATATTTTCCCACAAATATACAATAATATCAATCCAAGTCTTTGAAGCCTATTCTGTTTTTTTAATACTATAATATTGTTACTTTAGAGAGTTGGAAGGAAGATATTTCTTAATGAAATATAAAAGAAAGTGCCGAAGTTAACAGTTATTACAAATTGTTTTATGCTGTTTCCCAGAAACTTCAGAAACTTAGGGCTACTGCTAAGTGTAAGTTGTTGTTGTATACTGTCAATTTTGACTAATAGTGACCCTACAGGACAGAATCGAACTGCCCCATAGGGTTTCCAAAGCTGAATCTTTATAGGAATGGATTGCCAGGTCTTTTTATGCAGTGATTAAAACTCTTAGATCAGTAAAATGTGGGCTTAGATGATAAGATAGCAAGAAACTCAGGGAGAAGTTTCTCAGCCAAAAAGAAAGCAAGCCAAAGAAATTGTTGGGAAGTAGAATGATGCCAATCAATTTATTGGACAAAAACATAGTTCTAGGTTTTCTTATTCTGGAAACAAACAATGCTCACCAAGTAGCCTTCCTGGAAGCAACTGATGATGTCATAAAAGTTAGAGTCAGGGATTCTTTTCTGTCAGAAAAAGATATGGGGAAAGTTAGTCGCAGCCTGGCTCCTGAAATATATCTAAGATACTTTTTTTTCCTAGCTGACAAACAAAAAATTTTTAAAAAACAATATAGTAGATAATATGTTAGTTGTGATTGCAGAAATTACAATTTCATCATACCAAGAGATGGTTAGGAGACAATCAGACTGTTTCCTTGCCCCTTAGCTGAAGCTTAACACAACCATTTTTTCATTTATTTTTTAATTAAAAAGTTTTTGTTTGTTTTTTAGTTGTGAATAACAGACACATTGCTAGGAATAAAAGAATGGGAAAAATTTTTGTCCTCACAGAATTTACAGACTGCCAAGGTAAGCTATTCCTTCATTTTGTAAAGAATAAGAAAGGAAAGAAAAAGACAAAAGAAGCTCAACAATCCTTTTGGCAAAATGGATCATAGTTCTCAATGTAAGAGCAAAAACTATAACTAGAAGAAAGCATAGGTGTAAACATTCCTAACCTTGATTTTGGCAAAGGATTCTTAGATATGACAATAAAAGCATGAGCATCAAAAGACAAAATAGAGGTCAGGGCCAAGATGGTGGAGTAGACAGATGCTTCCTGTGGTCCCTCTTACAACAAAGACCTGAAAAAACAAGTAAATCGATTATATATGACAATCTAGGAGCCCTGAACATCAAAGCCAAAGTTGAGGAGTTGGACTGAGTGGCAGGGGGAGGAAGAGATAGTTCAGAAGCAGTGAGGATTTGCCAAGTCCCGACCTGGCTGGCACCCTGCAGTCTGGATTTGTGGGCTGAGGCAAGCAGTAGCTCTGAGCCTTGGGCTGAGGCTGTTTTAAAGACCTTTCTATATAGGATCAAACTGACAATAGCAACTAGAAAGGTGAAACAGGAAGCTTAGGGGGCTGTAGGGAGAAAATTTGGAAAAAGAGGGTGAGAATGATTGTACAACTTGAAGAGTATAATCACTGTCACTGAATTGTACATGTAGAAATTGTTGAATTGGAATATAGTTTACTGCGTATATTTTCAACAAAACATAATTAAAATAAAATAAATTATTCAAAAAAATTTTCATCCAACCCATTGCTGTCAAGTCGATTCCAATTCATAGCAACCCTGTAGGACAGAGTAGAACTGCATCATATGGTTTCCAAGGAGTGCCTGGTGGATTTGAACTGCTGACCTTTTGGTTAACAGCAGCAGCTCTTCACCACTATGCCACCAGAGTTTCCAAAATTTTCACAGGTTGTTCTATTTATTCCAGAATCACAAGAATGTTTACTATTAGAGAATAAGTTAATGGAAACCACTATAATAATAATTTGTATAAAATATTATCACCTCAATAAAACAAAATTGGAAAAGTTCAATCATATGTCTTAGGCTGGATTCTCTAGAGAATCAAAACTGGTGAAGCATATATATATATATATATATACATATATATGTATATACATACATACATACATATATATATATATCAAGGATATAGCTTACTGGGTTGTAGAGGTTGGCGAGTCCCAAGTACCTGGGTCAGACATCAGGCTGGATGCTTCTTCTGACTCACACAGCTGCAGGAGCTGACAAACCCAACATTGGCAGGTCAAATAGAGTCCCAATATGGTAAGCTGCTGGCGTAAGTCTTAAGAACCACAGGTCAGATGACAACTAGCCGGATGCGGGATCCAGAGTGAGCAAAAGCCAGTGAGCTTTGCCAAAACATACATATATATTGGATGCAGGCCACACCCATGAGGAAGCCCCCCCTTACAACTGATGAGCTAATCACATCAGATAACATCATGGAGGTGATCACATCATTACATAACTGCCAAATTACACCATTTACGTAAATGCCAAACTACATCATTACATAACTCTTAAACCACTGAGAATGATGGCCTAGTCAATTTGACACACAATATTAACCATCAATGTCCACTCCTTGTCAACTTGGCACTTGTACACATCTCCCTAAACCATACACAATTTCTAAATTAAGACAGTTACAAAGTCATACTCGCACCTAACACTAATGCATACAATTGAAAATGCACTAACCCCTTCTACATCTTATGTTTTTTAATTCAAGAAAACAGAAATATTTGATGCACACATACAAGAAGGAATACTCATAACAATTACAGTCCTTGTTTCTGTAGCTGGTCACCTGGTCATAACTGGTATTTAGAACTACCTTCTTCATCTACACATTCCACATTCCCTTCACCTTCAGCAAGCACCTTAGCTGGTCATGGTTCTTTGTCTGGTGGAGTAACCCAAAACTTCATTACTGAAAAGACTGGGCCATTAGTAGTTATGTCAGAATTGGCTTGCTGTAGTTTTCCATTTTAATCACAGGGCATGTGTGATAGTTAAGATGTGTGTCAACTTGACTGGGCCATGATTCTCAGTGTTTTGGCAGTCGTATAATGCTGTGATTATCTCCCTGTTGAGATTTGATATGTGATCACCCCATGATGGGATCTGCTGTGAGTTGGCACTGGTGGGGGTGGGGCCTGTGGCAGCTCACCTCCACCCTCAGCCTTCATCTCTCCGCTCTCTGCCACCTAGCACTTCTTTCTTTCCTTGCCAGAGCTTTTGCTCATTCTGGATCCTGCAGCTGGCTCCTGTTCCTCTGACCTATGGTTCTTGGGACTTGAGCTAACAGCTTACCAGCAGTTTTGACTGCCAATCTTTGAATTTATCGATCTTCACACTCTGTGACCAGTAAGCCTGCTCTCCAGCCTGCCGATCTTGGGATTGCCAGTCCCTGTGGCTACATGAATTAGGAGAAGCCTCTTTCATGACCCATGGATTTAGGACTTTACAGCCTCTACAACTGTGTGAGCCATTTCCTTGATATAAATTTCTCTCTCTCTCTCTCTCTATATATATATATATACACGCACACGTGTGTGTGTGTGTGTGTGTGTGTATACACTTCATTGGTTTTGCTTCTCTAGAGAAACCAGCCTAAGACAGTGATAGAAACAATGCTGGAGATCATGTGACAGAATTTTGCAAGACCAATGACTTCTTCATTGCAAATATCTTTTTACAACAATGTAAATGGTGACTATACACATGGACCTCACCAAACGGAAAACACAGGAATCAAATCGACTACATCTGTGGAAAGAGACAATGGAGAAGGTCAATATAATCAGTCAGAACAAGGCCAGGGACCAACTACAGAAGAGACCATCAATTGCCTGAAGCTGAAGAAAATTAAAACAAATACACAAGAGCCAAAGCTTGAGTATATCCCACCTGAATTTAGAGACCAGCTCAAGAATAGACTTGATGTATTGAACACTAATGACTAAAGACCAGATGAGTTGTGGAATGACATCAAGGACATCATACATGAAGGAAGCAAGAGATCATTAAAAAGACAGGAAAGAAAGAAAAGACCAAAATGGATGTCAGAAGAGACTCTGAAAGTTGCTACTGAATGTAGAGTAGCTAAAGTGAACAAAAG
>NW_004444242.1:649023-650458 GCF_000243295.1 Trichechus manatus latirostris
TATATATATATATATATTCATATGCTTTACTGATTTTGCTTCTCTAGAAAAATCTACCTAAGACAGCATGGTAACACTAAGAGATGTCCTAAGTGATCTCCTTTATTAGAGACAAACTCTTCTTTTCCTCCATTATGTAATATCAAGCAGATTTCCACTTAGTAATCAGGATCAATCACACCACCCAATACAATAACTCCTTTCTTTTCCTGTTGATCCAGAGGCATGAGGAGTCCAAAGTGGCCAGGAGGCAACTTCCAGTGTTGCGTCCCCTGGTGGGAGAATTCCTCTTTTTGGAACTAAGATTTCTAGAACCACAGACCATAGGGTCACAGGGACCAGAAGCAAAAATTTGTGAGTGGGTCACTAGGGGTAATAGTGAGTGGTCCCACTAAAATTTCTACCCCTTGATTCCAAAACCAATGAATCCAGGATATGGGAGAAACAGCACCATATGTTGGACTCTGGTTTAGAACACAAACATCATCCTGGAGAACATTGCCCCAACCCTGCAAGGCATTGCCATATGTCTGGTGCCATAATTGTGGCTTTAGAAGTCCATTCCATTGTTACAACAAGCCAGCTCCTTCAAGATGATGGGGAACATGATTGTTGTTGTTAGGTGCCGTCTAGTCGGTTCCAACTCATAGTGACCCTATGTAAAAAAGAAAGAAACACAGCCCGGTCCTGCTTCATCCTGATAATTGTTGTTATGCTTGAGCCCATTGTTGCAGCCACTGTGTCAACCCATTTCATTGAGAGTCTTCCTCTTTTTCAATGACTTTCTACTTTACCAAGCATGATGTCCTTCTCCAGCAACTGGTCCCACCTGATAATACATCTGAAGTATGTGAGACGAAGTCTTGTCAGCCATGCTTCTAAGGAGCATTCCGGCTGTACTTATTCAAAGACAGAATTGTTCATTCTTCTGACAGTCTATGGTATATTCAATATTCTTTGCCAACATCATAATTTAAAGGCGTCAATTTTTGTTTGATATTCTTTATTCATTGTCCAGCTTTCACATACATATGAGGCAATTGAAAACACCATGGTTTGGGTCAGGCACACCTTAGTCCTTAAAGTGACATCTTTGCTTTTTAACACCTTAAGGAGGTCTTTTGCAGCAGGTTTGCTGAATACAATGTGTTGCTAGATTTCTTGACTGCTGCTTCTATAGGTGGTGATTGTGGATCCAAGTAAAATGAAATCCTTGATGACTTCAATATCTTTTCTCCATTGATTTTGGTGTTGCTTATTCATCCAGTTGTTAGGGTTTTTTTTTCTTTTTTTTCCATTCATTCAATTTTTTTTTTCATTTTTTTATTGTACTTCAGGTGAAGGTTTACAGAACAAATAGTTTCTCATTAAACAGTAGTACACATATTGTTTTATGACAATGGTTAACAACCCCACAACATGTCAACCCTCTCCC
>NW_004444242.1:651415-664864 GCF_000243295.1 Trichechus manatus latirostris
GTATGTACCATAGTTTGTTTATCCATTCATCTGTTGATGGACATCTAGGTTGTTTCCATCTTTTTGCTATTGTGAACAATGCTGCCATGAACATTAGGTGTACATATGTCTATTCAAGTCCAGTTGTTAGGATTTTTGTTTTCTTTATGCTGAGGTGTAAGCCATACAGAAGGCTGTAGTCTTTGATGTTCATCAATAAATGCTTCAAGTTCTTTTCACTTTCAGCAAGCAAGGTTGTGTCATTGGCATATTGCAGGTTGTGAATGAGTCTTCCTTCAATCCTGATGCCGTGTTCTTCATATAGTCCAGCTTCTCTGATTATTTTATCAGCATACAGATTGAACAAGTGTGGTGAAATGATACAACCTTGCTGCACATCTTTCCTGATTTTAAACCACCACAGTAGCCTCTGTTCAAACAACTGCTTCTGGGTCATTGTAGAGCTTCCTCTTCAGCACAATTCCCATTTTTTGCAGTGTTTCCATAATTTGTTAAGATCCACACAGCCGAATGCCTTTGCATAGTCAATAAAACACAGGTCACCATCTTCTGGTAGTCTCTGCTTTCAGCCGAGATCCAACTGACATCAGCAGTGATGTCCTTCATTCCATGTCCTCTTCTTTATCTGGCTTGAATTTCTGGCAGTTCCTTGTCATTGTATGGCTGCAACCACTTTTGAATGATGGTCTGTAAAATTTTACTTGTGTATGTGGTATTAGTGATATTGTTCAATAATTTCTGCATTCTGTTGTATCACCTTTCTTTGGAATGTGTAGTCCTTTCATCTTCACGAGGAGAACATCATAAGACCAGGGAATTCAATCAGCACATGGGCTCACTGCCACACTTCATTTGCTGTGAAGTGAGTTCCTTGATCTGAGGCGATGCTGTGTGGAATACCATGATGGTGGATGAGGCATTCTGTAAGTCCACAGGTGGTAGTTTTGGCAGAAGCAGTGCATGCAGGTAAGGCAAATCCATATCCAGAGTAAGTGTCTATTCCAGTAAGAACAAAATTGCTTCCCTTTCCATGAAGGAAGTGATCCAATGTAATCAACCTGCCACCAGGTTGCTGGCTTATCACCTCAAGAAGTGGTGCCATTTTGCAGACAAAGTGTTCATCTCTGCAGCTGGCAGATTGGGCACTCAGAAGTGACTGTAACCAAGTTGGCCTCAGTGAGAGGAAGTCCATGTTGCTGAGCCCATGCGTAAACTTCCATCCTTCCTGCCTATGATGGCCACTTTGTTCATGAGCACATTGGGCAATGACGGGAGTGGCTGTGGAAAGAGTTCACCTGGTTTCCACAGAATGAGTCATCATATCCACTTGATTGTTAAGATCTTCCTCTGCCAAGGTCACCTTTTGGTAAGCTTTCACAGGAGACACAAATATCTTCACTTCTTAGGCTTATTCAGAGAGGTCTTTCCTATATCTCCTCATCACCAATTTTCCAGTCATGTTCCTTTCAAGTCCCTGACCATCCAGCCAAACAATTGACCACAGACCGTGAGGCAGTATGAAATTTCACATCTGGCCTTTTCTCTTTCCAAGCAAAGTGAACAACCTGGTGCACTTGTTGAAGTTGTGCCCATTGATAGGGTTTCAGTGCTGCCACTGTCCACTTTCAAGTGGTGCCTACCTATCTCACAGAACCATCTGTAAATCAGGCATGCGTTTCCTCTTCCTCAGTCAATTAATCATAAGAAACTCTCCATGATATCATCAGTGCAGACTGGGAGAGGAGAGGTAATGTGACAGGACTGGAGACCATGGGACATTTGGGCCAATTCTTCATGCAACTTACTTGTGCTTTCATGTCTTGCTCAGTCTCAATCTAGTATACACCACTTCCATTTTATGATGAAATGTTGCTGCGCACATCTGACTTTATGGGTCAGACAACACCCAGTTTATGACGGGCAGCTGAGGCCGCATAGTGACTTGGTGGCCCGTGGTTGAGCATTTGGTCTCTACTAAGGCCCAGTAGAAAGCCAAAAGCTATTTCTCAAAAAGAGAGTAGTTATCTGCAGAGGATGGTGGCACTTTGCTCCAAAATTCTAAGGGTCTATGCTGAGATTCACCAATAAGGGCTTGCCAAAAACTCCAAACAGCATCTCTATCTGCCACTGATATGTCAAGCACCATTGGATCAGTCAGATCATATGGCCCAAGTGGCAGAGTGGCTTGCATAGCAGCCTGAACCTGTTGCAGAGCGTTCTCTTGTTCTGAGCCCCACTCAAAACTAGCAGCTTTTCAAATCACTTGATAAATAGGCTGGGGCAGCACACCTGAATAAGGGATATGTTGTCTCCAAAATCCACAGAGGCCGACTAGGCATTGTGCCTCCTTTTTATGTCAGAGGGGACAGATGCAATAACTTATCCTTCACTAAAGAAAGAATATCTCAACATGCCTCACACCACTGGAATCCTAGGAATTTCACTGAGGTGGAAGGCACCTGAATTTTTGTTGTATTAATTTCCCACCCTCTAGCATACAAAGGTCTTACCAATACGTCTAGAGTCATTGATATTTATTCCTTATTATGTCCAATCAGGATAATGCCATCAATAAAATGGACCAGTGTGACATATTGTGGAAGGGAAAGATGAATAAGTTCCCTGCAAACTAAATTATAACATAGGGCTGGAGAGTTGATATACTCCTGAGATAGGACAGTAAAGGTGTATTACTGGCATTTCCAGCTAAAGGCAAACTTCTTCTGGTGATCCTTTGAAACTAGAATTCACTAAAAGGCACTGACCAGCTCAATAGCTTTATACTAGGTACCAGGAGATATATGAGATGTATTAGTTTGTTCAAGCAATGAAACCACATCTGGAACAGCAGCTGCAATTGGAGTCACCACCTGGTTAAGTTTTTGATAATTCACTGCCATTCCCCAAGATCCACCTTTTTTTTTTTTTTTTTTTTTTGCACAGGCCAAACGAGTGAGTTGATTGGAAATGTGGTCAAAATCACCACCCCTACATCCCTGAAGTCCTTAGTGGTGGCAGTAATCTCTGAAATCCCTCAGGAATGTGCTATTTATTTTGGTTTATTATTTTCCTAGGTTTGGGCAGTTCTAATGGCTTCTATTTGGCTTTTCCTACTATAATAGCTCTTACTCCACTTGTCAGGGATCCAATGTGGGGGCTCTGCAGTTTATCTATTCCTGACTATATCTATTCCAATTATACATTCTGGAACTGGGGAAGTCACTATAGGTCGGGTTTGGGGACCCACTGGATCCACTCTAAGATGAACCTGAGCTACGACTTCATTAGTAATCTGACCTTCATGTGCCCCAGTTCTGACTGGTTGACCACAGTGACATTTCAGATCTCCTGAAATTAGTGTCAGTTCAGAGCCAGTATCCAGTAATCCCTGAAAATTTGATTATTTCATTTTCCCCAATGAGCAGTCACTCTCATAAAAAGCCATAGATCCCCTTTGGGAAGGTTGAGAGAAAGATTAACGGTATAAATTTTGACAGTGTAGTGGAGTCCTTCTTCAAGGAGACCCAGACTCCGCTTCATTCAAGAAGTTGGGGTCTGTAAACTGGTTCAAGTCTGGGAATTGATTAAGAGGCTATGACTTTTTATTCTGGCAATTCGAGTTAGACTGCTATTCACTTGCCCTAGAATTCTTCTGCTTGTACAGATGAAGTACATATTTTGTAGATTTCCCATCTGTTTCACTCTTAGGGACACTATGATTAAGTAGCCAATGCCATAAGTTCATACAAGTCAGACTACTCTGATTACTATTTTGACTTCTCTGCCCATTATGGTAACCACGCCAACCTTATCTTTCTCAACTGAGTACCATCACTTGGCTCCTACCACCATGGGATCCAATCACTCTCATTGTAGTTAAGGTTCTTCATTCATTTAGGGCAGTTCCCAGTGTCAAATATGACTCATCTAAAATAGCAATCACAGCAGTCTTCAAGGATGCTGGGACTCCCTTAACAAGTTTGTTCCTCACTGTTGCGGTAAAAGGTACATCCTCTGGGCAGGTCTGTAGGTCTAACTGATAAAGCCCCTGTAACATGCTAATTTCCTTAATCCTTTGAATGCCTTCTTCTAAAGTATACCAAGGCAGGTCTGGTACTTCTCCTTGATTTAGTATAGGCCACCATATAATCCATGCCTCAGTGAACCAACCAAATAAACTGTTTGATCCTTTCTTAACATCTGTAGCTGAAACATTGAATGAAGAATCTGTACTGAGTGGGCTCATATTAATAAACTCAGAGTGATCCAACTGTATGTTCCTTTCACCATTATCCCACACCCTTAATAGCCATTCCCACACATATCACCAGATTTCTGTTTGTACATATTAGAAAACTCAAGCAGTTCTTTTGGAACGTAGCATACTTCCTCCTGGGTCACACTTTGCATTTCACCTTTTGTGGCTCACTGGAACTTAAGTCTACTTATAGGTCTAGAAGCAAAAATGGATGGTGGAGTATGTGTTCTGAGAACATTCAGCAATGTCTTGTAATGGATCTCCCTAAGGTGATGTCTCAGGCATAGGCTCTGATGTTTCCCCAGGTGATGAGTCAGATGGTGCCCCAGGCAATATCTCAGACAAAGGCTCTTCACTCACAGCTGGATTAATCTCATAAAATGGGGTGATGGGGCTAGTGGTTTTACTGGCGAGGGTGGCTTAGTAGACAAAGATAGTCTCTTCAGACTGGAGTGAGAGGACTGGTTCTGATGGCAGGAGTGATTCAATAGAATTTAAGGGCTCAGTGTCCCCAGCTTCCTGATTATCTTCCCATATGTCCCCATCCCAAGTTTCAGAATCCTATTTCTTCACAATCAATGCCCTCAGTTTAACGTCAGACACCGTTCGAGTTTGAGAACTCAATTGGTGTTGTAATTCAGCCACTTTTACAATTAGACTTTGGGTTTGGTTTTGGGCAATATCCGTTCTGTTACTACAATAAATAAGACTTTCTTTCAGGGAATAAGTGGCAACTCTGCGGTCCTTGGTGTGGCATTGCAGCTGTGGGTCTGAAGGCCTGAGCTCATTTCTTTCTTTCACCTATTTGTGTAGTGAAAGTAGAACAAACCAACCAGCTTCCTTATTCTTCTTATTCTGACAAAATTGTAGAAAAGTATCAAACTTGTGATAATCCAGACCCTCACCTCTCACCAATAATTTATTTATTTGTGATGATATTTTGTGTATTTCTATTGCCATCTCACACCATGGATTAGCAATGCCCTCTTTACTACTGGAAGTGGAATCATCTACATGTTTAAGACTAACCAGACTTGAGAATCAATTTAGAAAACATTCTTACAATTTTGTTTCTCTAGAACCACTCTTGGTACCAAATGTTTTAGGCTAAAAGATTCTTCTAAGTCACATAGCTGAAGCGGCTGACAAACCCAAGATCAGTAGATCAGATGCAGTCCACTGGCTCACAAGCTGTGGAGGCTGACAATTCCCAAGATCAGCAGGCACTGAGGCAGGCCTCTGGCTCAAGTTCCAAGAACCACTGGTCAGATTATGACAAGGTACATGCAGGATCCAGAGCAAGCAAAAGCCGGTGAACTATGACAGAACGTCCATATATATTGGATGTGGGCCACTCCTTCATGGAAAGTCCCCTTACAATTGATTGGCTGATCACATCAGATCATATCATGATGGTGATTACATCATTACATAACTGCCAAATTTCATCATTACATAACTACTGAAACACTGAGAATCATGGCACAGCCGAGTTAAAACACAACATTAACCATCACATCATGCATAGTTATAATGCATATTCCAAATCAAAACTCAAAACTCTTAGCAAATAATACAAGGAAACTTCCTTATTCTGTTAGAGAATATCCATCAGAAAAAAATTTTGATGATTAAGTATTAGAAGCATTCTTATTAAAGTAACGAAATAGATAATCATATCTATTATCATTTTCATGGTTCAACATCTTTTTGAAGCTTTTAGCAAGACCATTAAAAAAATAAAATATAATAAACAGACATACATATTTAAAGTGAAAAGATAAAGCTGCCATACATATTGCCAGATGTCATCTATCTGGAAAATTTATCTCTACAATGCACACAAATCAATGAATATTAGAACCAGAAAGAGAGTTAGTAAATTTAATTAGGTAGGTCTTCAGGATACCAGAGACTGTTTTGCGTACCAAGATACTACTAAAATTTAAACCCCAAAATATAACAAATGATGTTACTATCTTCTTGAACATCACACCCAGAAATGCTGCTCACTGCCACTTATGAGGTCAATCCAATATTGATCTTCTTTTTTCTTTCTTCATTTCCTCAATCCAATCTTACTACATCCACAAAGCACTGGGAAATGTGGCCATTGAAAGAATATTGAAATGAAGTAAATTGGATTAAGGCTATTGTTCATCATGCTCTCCAATGTGGTGTTTGGGGAGTTATTTCTCCAAAAGGAATTAATTTGGAATTGTTCTGGGAAAATGGCATATTTAGATAACTTAAGAAAAATTTCATTAAATTTTATTTGTGATATTCTATTTGAGTGTGAATGTATACTTGTGTAGCTGAGTGTGGGGGGGAGGGCATGAGGGAGACTTGTAAGCTCTCAAATAAGTAAGCACATTTTCAAAATATAAGACTATGAAAAGAATTCTCACATTACCACTCAGTTACAATAAACATCATTTGCTTTATGTTCTAGTACCACCTGATGTACAGTATTTTCACAGCATAAGACGAAAGGTCATAAAGTTTATAAAGGCTTGATTTGTTAAAATGTATATACTAACCACGTGCCCTATTGTTTCATTAAACTCTATCAACTTTAATTTTTTCTAGAATAACAGAAAATGCCAGTCAAATACATCGCACTAATATTGTCATATGCTAGATTTTACCTTTTAAAATGCTTATTTGTATTTTAAAATAGTTGTTCTGTATTGAAGAGCATCCATTTCCAACTTTTGTCTATTATATCCTTGAGGGAATAGGGTCATGAAGTGCACATTCAACTAACTTAACAATTGCATCTTATTTCCTTGACCTCTTTGCCTTCTCTCCTTTTCGACCCAAAATATTAGAAAATAATTCAGAATTTCAAAAGAGGTAAGCATTCTTTTAAGTTGGATTTGCTTTAAGAGTCAAAACCTCTTACTCAAATTTCATTTGACAGGAGTAAGTTACATATTTAATCTGTCAAAGTCACTTCTATGACATGCATGGGAATGACCCCATGCAACTAAATTTTACCTTCAGGAAAAAAAATACACACTGAAATAAATACAAATATTGAAACACATTGACTATTTTAAATTTTGAGTGTGTGAGAGAGAGAGAATAGTTAGTGCATGATTATCAAGAAACGCACTGGATCATGGAAGCCCCATAGACACATCCAAACTCCCTGAGAGACTGAATTGCTGGGCGGAGGGCTGTGGGGACCATGGTCTCGGGGAACATCTAGCTCAATTGGCATGACACAGCTTATAAAGACAATGCTCTACATTCTACCCTGGTGAGTAGTGTCTGGGGTCTTAAAAGCCTGTGAGCGGCAATCTAAGATACTCCACTTGTCTCATCCCTTCAGGAGCAAGGGAGAATGAAGAGAACAGGATATAAGGAAAAGATTAGTCCGAAGGACTAATTGTCCACAGCTACCAAGGCCTTCACTGGACTGAGTCCAGTACAGCTAGATGGTGCCCGGCTACCACCACTGACTGCTCTGACCAGGATCACAACAGAGGGTTCTGGACAGAGCTGGAGAAGGATGTAGAACATAATTCTAACTCACAAATAAAAGACCAGATTTACTGGCCTAAAGGAGACTGGAGAAAGCCTGAGAGTATGGCCCCCAGACACCCTTTTAGTTCAGAGGTGAAGTTATCTCCGAGGTTCACCATTCAGCCTGGAAGTGGACAGCCCCGTAAAACAAAATGAGACTAACGAGGTACAGGAGTCCAGTGACAAGGGCCAGAAGGCAGAAAGGGACAAGGAAGCTGGTGATAGGGAACCCAAGGGTGAGTAAGGATATCGATGATGGGTTGTGAGATTGTTAACCATTGTCATAGGGCAACATTTGTAGTAACTGTTAAATGAGAAACTATTTTGTTCTGTAAGCCTTCATCTTAAGTGAGAGTAACAGCACAATTGGAAGAGTGTAGTCAATGTCACTGAACTGTGCATGTAGAAATTTTTGAAATGGTGTATCTTTGGCTATGTGTATTTTCACCAAAAGAAAAGGTTGAGAAGTTAGAAGGTTGACATGTTGTGGGGTTGTTAACCAATGTCATAAAACAATATGTGTACTACTGTTTCATGAGAAACTATTTGTTCTGTAAGCCTTCAACTGAAGTAAAATAAAAAAAAAAAAAAAAAAGAAAGAAATGCACTGAATCCCTTCTTAAACTAATGATTTGTAGGAAGTACTTATATGGGTATGAAAAACAATGCATTTTCTAATTCTAGTGGATTTGAGGTGCTTTTATAACCATAATTCTATCTTCACAATGTTGTACTTTTTAAAAACAGCTTTTTAAAGATGGAAAAAAAATGATTATAAACCAATGTACCATGGTGTGGACAAAGGGTTACCGATGACAGTGTTTGACTGGAGTCAGACTATCGTTTTCTCCATCAATTTTTATTTTATAATATCCACAGGTATTTAGTGAGCCTGTCTGTCAGCTATGGTGGTTTTCAGGGACTGGGCAAAGTACTTGGTCTCAGAAAGCTCAGAATCTAGAAGCAAGGGCTACTGAATAAAAAGATCATTACAATGCAACTTGTACCCTCAGTGACAGCTTCATGTCAAGGACATGTCGAGGGGACCACAGAGGTGGATTCTAAGCCAATCCAGGAGAATAGGATGCCAAAAATTCTCTTTGAAGGAAATGGCTAGAGAAAGACATACTTTTAAAATCTTAAAAAAAAAAAAATATTATAGAGATCTTCAAACATGTGCAACAATAAGATGTCTTGGTTATCTAGTATTACTACAACAGAAATACCACAGGTGCATGGCTTTAACAAATAGAACCCTATGTTTTCACAGTCTAGTAGACCAGAAGTCCAAATTAAAGGCACCAGCTCCAGGGAATGCTTTCTTTCTCTGTCAGCTCTGGAGGAAGGTCCTTGTTATCAATATTCCCTTGGTTTAGGAGCTTCTGCACCCAGGAACCTCGAGTCCAAAGGACTAGCTCTGTTCCTGGCACTGCTTTCTTGGTGGTATGAGGTACCCCACTCTCTGTTCGCTTCCCTCTCCTTTTATCTCTTGTAAGATAAAAGGTGGTGCAGGCCACACCCCAGTGAACTTTCCCTTACATTGGATCAGAGATGCGGCCTGAGCAAGGATGTTACTTCCCACCCTAATCCTCCTTAATATAATCTAATCTTGCCTCATTAACCATAAGCAGAGATTAGGATTTACAATGCATAGGAAAATCACATCAGATGACAAAATGGTGGACAATCACACAATACTGGGAATCATGGTCTAGCCAAATTGGTGCACATATTTTTGTGGGAGACAATTCAATCCATGGCATAAAGTATGATAGAAAAATCCCTAGGTGCTCATCGCCCAGTTTCCATAGTAACCTTTTTGCATCTCTGCTCCATCTCCTCTATCTCCACTCCACACTATTTTGAAATCCATCCCAGACATCATTTTATGTCATGAGATGCATAATGAAGGCAAGATTTCTCCAGGAACCCCTACATCAGAATCTACTGTGGCCCTGTTAAAAATGCAGAACTCAGAAGACGGTGATTGTTCCCATGAATATCCCAGGAACTAACCCACTGAACAACAAATAAAAACAAGTACAGACTGAGATCTCAGAACTCTTGGCATCTGAGGTGTTAGAGAGTCATGGTGAGTCCAGAAACAAGGGAGAGGAGGATCAGGGGCAACACAAAGCTGTGAGAGTCTAGCTGCTGACACTTGGAAGACTCAGCTAATCATGGCCATTTTGGGACAGGGATGGACAACTCCCCAAACAAAGAACATAGGATGGGAGTTCAACTGAGGAAGCTGTAGCCCAATTTTTAGTAGGTGCAGATTGGCTGTGGAAGTTCACAGACTGCACACTTGGGCAGGGGTGCAGGGAGATCAGAGGGACTGCAAGTGAGTGCTGTTGTATCTTGCCAAGTTACAAGGAAGGTAGACTCTAGAACCTAAAATACTGGGAGTATACATGACTCAGCCCTTAGCCAGGGCAAAAAAAAAAAAAAAAAAAAAAAAAAATACATCAGATAGGAAACACAGGGGGAAACAACTGACTTTCTGGTCACAGTGGGACACC
This sequence comes from Trichechus manatus latirostris, assembly GCF_000243295.1. Taxonomy (NCBI): domain Eukaryota; kingdom Metazoa; phylum Chordata; class Mammalia; order Sirenia; family Trichechidae; genus Trichechus; species Trichechus manatus. The sequence goes on from NW_004444242.1 coordinate 661,727, forward strand.
ATAGGAGAATTTGTATCGGGACATCTATGAGGGAAAGAAATAAACTGCTCCCCACTATCATCTCTGGAAAGCTGAGCCCTATCACTTACTTCAGCATCCATGGCTAGAGGAAAAATGTCTGTGCATGCACATTCAGCTGAATCAATACATGGAAACTGAAAACACCTTACTTAAAAACTACCAGATAATAGAAGAAATAAAGGCTGGAATAAAAAAATTCATAGAATCAAATGAGAATGAAAACACATCTTACCAAAACCTTCGGGACACAGAAAAAGCAGTGCTTAGAGGTCAAATTATAGCAATAACTGGACATATCAAAAAAGAAGAAAAGGTCAGAATCAAAACATTAATCCAACAATTCAAACCAATAGAAAGACAGCAGCAAAGGAGATCTCAGGTGCTGTAAGAAGGAAAATAATAAAGATTAGAGCATAAATAAATGAAATAAAGAACAGAAAAATGATAGAAAGAATCAATAAAACCAAAAATTGGTTCTTTGAAAAGAACAATAAAATCAACACACTACTGACTAAACTGACAAAATAAAGAGAGGAAGGAAATAACCCAAATAAAAAATGAGAAAGGTGATGTCACAACAGACCCAACTGAAATAAAAAGGATCATAACAGAATACTATGAAAAATTGTACTCTGACAAATTTGAAAACCTAGAGGAAATGTACAAATTTCTAGAAATACACTACCTACCTAAACTAATACAAAAATAGAAAAACTAAACAAACAAATCCATAAAAAGAAGAGTTTGAAGAGGTAATACAAAAAAAATCCCAATGGGAAAAAAAAAAAAAAAAGCTCTGGCCCCGAAGACTTCACTGGAGAATGCTAACAAACTACATAATACCAATACTATGTAAGCTGTTTCAGAGCATAGAAAAGGAAGTAATACTCCAGAACTCATTCTATGAAGACACCACCCAAGAAGAAAACTATAGACAAATATCCCTCATGAACATTGTTGTTAGGTGCCCTGGAGTTGATTCTGACCCATAGTGACCCTATGCACAACAGACAAAACACTATCTGGTCCTGTGCCATCCTTACAATCATTGTTATGCTTGAGCCCATTGTTGCAGCTGCTGTGTCGATCCATCTCTTTGAGGGTCTTCTTCATTCTTGCTGACCCTTTACTTTACCCAACATGAAGTCCTTCTCCAGGGAGTGATCCCTCCTGATAACATGTTGAAAGTATATAAGACTTAGTTTCTACATTCTTGCTTCTAAGGAGATTTCTGGTTGCATTTCTTAAAGACAGATGTGTCCGTACTTTTGGCAGTGCATGGTATATTCAATATTTTTCACCAACACCGTACTTCAAAGGCGTCAATTCTTCTTTGGTCTTCCTTATGCATTGTCTAGCTTTTGCATGCATATGAGGCAATTGAAAGCACCATGACTTGGGTCAGGAGCACCTTGTCTTCAAGGTGACACCTTTGCTTTTTAACACTTTGAAAAGGTCTTTCACAGGAGATTTGCCTAATGCAATGCGTCATTTGATTTCTTGACTGCTGCTTCCATGGATGTTGACTGTGGATCTAATTAAAATAAAATCCTTGACAACTTCAATCTTTTCTCTGTTTATCATGATGGTGCTTACTGATCCAGTTGTGGGGATTTTTGTTTTATGTTGAGGTGTAATCCATACTGAAGGCTGCAGTCTTTGATCTTCATCAGTAAGTGCTTCAAGTCCTCTTCACTTTCAGCAAGCAAGGTTGTGTCATCTGCATAACTCAGGTTGTTAATGAGGCTTCCTCCAATCCTGATGCCCTATTCTTCTTCATATAGCCCAGCTTCTCTAATGATTTGCTCAGCATACAGACTGAATACATATGGTGAAAGGATACAACTCTGACACCCATTTTTCCTGACTTTAAACCACACAGTATCTTCTTGTTCTTTTCAAACGACTGCTCTTGATCTATGGGACAGGTTCCTCATGAGCACAATTAAGTGTTCTGGAACATAGATACAAAAAATTCTCAACAAAATTCTAGCCAATAGAATTGAACAGTATATCAAAAAACAATAAATACATCATGACTAAGTGGGATTCATGTATTCAGGGATGGTTCACCATTAGATAATGAAAGTAATCCATCTCATAAACAAATCTAAAGGAAAGAATCACATGATCATATCAATTGACACAGAAAAGACATTTGACAAATTCCATCACCCATTCCTGAGAAAATTTCTCAGCAAAATAGGAATAGAAAGAAAATTACTTGACATAACAAAGGGTGTTTATACAAAACCAACAGCAAATACCATTCTGATCAGAGAGAGACTGCAAATATTCCCCTAGAAAATGTGAACCAGACAAGGATGCCCTATACTACCGCTCTTACTGAACATCACGGTGGAAGTCCTAGCTAGAGCAATAAACAGCAAGAAAAAAATAAATAAAAGACGTCCAAATTGGTAAGGAAGAAGTAAAACTATCTATGTTCACAGATAATATGATCTTATACACAGAAAACCCCAAAAAATCCACAAGAGAGCCACTGGAACTAATAGAAGATTTGAACAAAGCAGCAAGAGAAAAGATTAACATACAAAAATCACTTGGATTATTCTACACTAACAAAGAGAACTTCAAAAAGGAAATCACCAAATCAATATCATTTACAATAGTCTCCAAGAAGATAAAATACTTAGGAATAAATCTAACCAGAGAAGTAAAATACGTAAACAAAGAAAACTACAAAACACTACTGAAAGAAATCAAAAGAGACCTGCATAAGTGGAAAAACATAGCATGCTTATGGATAGGAAGACTCAAAATTGTGAAAATGTCAATTCTCCCCAAAGTGATGTACAGATACAATGCAATCCAGATCCAAATTCCACCAGCATTTTTTAATGAGATGGAGAAAAAAATCAACAACTTCATATGGAAAGGGAAGGGGCTTCCAATAAATAAAGCATTACTCAAGCAGAAGAACAAAGTGGGAGGCCTCACACTACCTGATTTTAGAACATATTCTACGGCCACGGTAATCAAAACAGCCTGGTACCGGTACAACAACAGACACATAGACCAATGGAATAGAATTGAGAACCCAGATGTAATTCCATTCATCTATGAAAAGCAGATATTTGACAAAGGCCCAAAGTC
>NW_004444242.1:666573-667827 GCF_000243295.1 Trichechus manatus latirostris
GACCCCTCTAACAGGGATCACAACAGACAGTCTGGGACAGAATGAGAGAAAAATGTAGAACAGAATTCAAATTCATGAAAAAAGATCAGACTTATTGGTCTAACAGAGAATGGAAAAACCCCAAGACTATGGCCTTTGGACACTCTGCTAACTCAGAGCTGAAATCACTCCCGTAGCCCTCTTCTCAGACACAGTAACACATTTGGGGAACATGCTTCTTAGTTCAATCAAATATACGAGACCAAATGGGCAACTTCTGCCCGAAAGCAAGTTGAGAAGACTGGAAGGGACCAGAACTGGATGAATGGACACAGGGAACTCAGGGCAGGAAGGGGAAGTGTGCTGTCACACTGTGGGGATTGCATCCAATGTCACAAAACAATATGTGTATAAATTTTTGAATGAGAAATTAACTTGAGTTGTAAATTTTCACCTACAGCACAATAAAATTTAAAAAAAGAAAGAAGATACTGTTCTAAAACCATTGCTAGCCAACTCTTTACCCAGTAAAGTTGTCATTCAAAATGTGGGGAAATCAATACATTCTCAAATAAACAGAAGCTCTGGGAATTTGCTACTACCAGACTAACTCTGCAAGTATTACTAGGGAGTTCTCCAAATGGAAAAGCAAGAACATTTACCAAAAAACAAAACAAAACAAAACAAAAAAAACCTCAAATCCGTATAGGGAAAAAATAAATAAGAGAGAGATATCTTCAAAAAACAAAACAAAAAAGGACAACAGAAACAACAAGAAAAACACAACAACACAGGCAATCATAAGGACCAAATATAGGATATTTTCAGGGAATAAATTAAATAATTTAATCCTGCAAGCAGTACAACATCAAGTTAACAAGAAGTTAGTACAAAGTAAACCTATCAGATATAGGCTATACAATGAAATTAATGGAAAGTCACCAGCAAAAATAGGGGAAGATGGAACAAATCCGGAATACGATTTAATATGTTAATGTTGTATGTTATCTGTTGTTCATATGTTAAATGTTGTCATAATTGCAAGTTGTGTAATGTAATACATGTGGTGACCACTAAGAAATCACCTAGAAAAAATACAAAGAAGGAAAACATCAAAAAGGCTCATCACAAGAAATCAGTCAAATGCAAATAAGAATAGAATAATGAGAATAGAAAGACCAAGAAAATATAAAACACCCAAAACACAAATAGCAAAATGAATGAGGTGTACACTTCATTTTCAGTAACATCCTTATAGGTAAATGATATACAAAA
>NW_004444242.1:669411-705650 GCF_000243295.1 Trichechus manatus latirostris
AAAAAAAAAATTGCCATCAAGTCGATGCTGACTCATAGAGACCCTATAGAGATGCAAATCAAAACTACATTGAGATACCATCTCACCCCTGCTAAAATTGCATTGATTAAAAAAAATAAGATAATAACAAATATTAGCAAAGATTGGATTGGAACACTTATCCATTGTTGATGGGGCATTAAAATGGTGCAACCACTATGAAAAATGGTAATGGTACTTCCTGAAAAAACTAGAAATAGAACTACCCTACAATCCAGCAACTGCGATCTTTAGGTATATACCCTAGAGACATAAAAGTAGTGACATGAACAGACATATACACACCTATGTTCATTGCAGCTTTATTGACAATAGCAAACAAACAAAAAAATAAATAAATAGAAACAACCAAAGTGCATATTGGAGGATTAATGAAGAGTCAAACGTGGTACATACTTTCAACGGAATACTATGCAACCATAAAGAACAATGATGAGTCTGCAAAACATTATAATATGGATAGACCTGGAAGGCATAATGCTAAGTGAAATAAATCAAGGACACGAGGACAAATATTTTACGATTCTTCTTTTATAAGAAGACAAGAGTAGACACATATAAAGAGACCAAAGCTCACTGGTTGTTACCAGGGGAAGGAGGGAAAGAAAGAGGAAGCACACTCTAGATCGTAGATACTCGTTATTTTTGGTGACAGGAAAAGTGGCATCAAATGTGGTTGTAGTGAGCACAGCATGACCAAAGTAAATTATGTCATTGAGAAGTGCTCATTAGAAAAGGATGTCTGTATTAAAATACTTGACATATATAAGAGGGCAACAACTCCAACAAAGACCAGTCAAACTGGTGCCCCCAGTCAAATTGGTCAGTGGTGGTAGCCAGGCACCATCTAGCTCTTCTGGTCTCATAGTAGTTGAGGTCATGGATACTGTAGGCTATCAGCCTTGTAGACTTGTTTTTTCTCTGAGGTTTTGGTTACCTTCATACTCTTTTGCTCCTGACAAGTACAGTCCAATAGTTGTATCTCAGATGGCAGCTTGCAAGCTTTTAAGATTCCAGATGACAGTTCACTAGAAAGCAGAACACAAATTTTGTAAACTATGTTACACCAATTGACTGAGTTATCTCATGAGGCTATCGGTCATAAGCTTTCAAAGCCAGAAAACAAATACTGGAAGGTGTCTGGTTATGTCTGAGGAGTATCTGTGGATGTGTCTTCAGCAGATGATTCAATAGATGATTCCCAGTTAGAATGAGAGAAAAATGCAGAATGAAACTCAAATTCTTAAAACAGTCCAGACTAACAGGACCACCTGGGGATTCCCTGAGACTATTGTCCTGAGACACTGTTTAAACATTGAAACAAAACTATCCCCTGAGATCACATTTTAGCAGAAAAGCAGAGCGATACACAAAAATAAAGGATATTACCAGTTAGATCGGTGCTCTACTAAAAAAAAAAAAAAAAAATCTATTATTGCAAAGGTCAACATTTCTCCCTATGAAATGTTAATATCACAGACATACTGTGTTTCTGTTTAAGTAGTATATGTTTGATATCAAGGCATGTTCTGTTGATGGAGGGAACTGGGAATCTGGTGAGAGTGGATCCACTGGGAGAAAAAGGGTACCGAAAGAGAAAAAAAATGTGGAACTCAGGGTCCTAGCTGAGGCTTAACAAACTGAATTTTCTTTTGAGAATGAGGCAAAAAAAAAAAGAACAAATAAGTTGCTGTTGAGTCAATTATGACTCTTGGAGACCCTATGTGTGTTTATTTTATTATTATTACTATTATTATTTTTAGTCATACTGCTCCATAGGGTTTTGTTGACTGTAATATTTACAGAAGCAGATTTCCAGGCCTTTTCTTCCACAGAGCTGCTAGATGGGTTCAAACTATGGTTAGTATTCGAGGGAAAACCGTTTGTGCCGACCAGAGACCTTGATAGTAAGGCTAGGAAAACTTTATTTAGAAAGACTGTATGGGCGACTCTCACTTGAGTTTATGTCTGAGGACCAGATTAGGGAATTTAACATTAGACATGTGGGGGGGAAAGTGAGGACAACACAAGCCACAGTAGTTGTAGAAGCAAAGGTTACATAGGCAGAGGGAAGAAGAGCACGTGGCCCCTTGGAGATTAAATGTGACTTCAGTCTGGACAGGAGGATCACTGTCCCCAGAACCAGTTGACAAGCACAGCAAATCTAACTTCTTCTATCACCGTAAGTAGTTACATGAAATACTGTATTGGGAGCATAATCATTAAAGTTTTTCCTAAAGTTTCTAACAATTATCGTGCACTTCTTTAACTTAGAAATAGGCTTGGCACTGAAGACAGTGTTAAAGATAGCAGCTGTTTTTAGAGAATTTCTAAAATTCAGGGTATGAGTAGGCACTGTGTTTTTGAATCTATTTTGTCTAAGTTTAGGGGCATGGGTGATAGTAGTTATCTTGTGACACTTGCATGAAAAATAATACATAAAAAACCCTGGCACAAAGTTGGTGCTGGATAAATGTTGCTCTCTTTATTCCTTCCCTTTAGGGTTTAGAGCTTCTAAGAACATGAAACCCAGACTGGGAGGGAATTGGTTAACTGACTTCAGTTTGGGTGGAAATCATGACCAACTCTGCCTGAAAGGAAGAAATGGACACAAGGTGAAAAGATATTTTGGAACAAGCACAAATGTAACTCTGAGCAGACCGTCTTGCCTCCTTGCAAGAGAGAATTTAGTCCACTGGAAGCCTGGCTCAGTTAGATTTCTTTCTCAGCCAGTGTCCGCATCTCATAGAGATTTCAGCCTTCTCTGATTCCTCTTTAAAATGGGAGGTGGGGAGCACCCTCCCTCCACCTTCACTTTCAATCAGCAAACAGAAGTTAATATTGAGAGAAGGTAAGAGACTTCAGAAATAACAGCACATTTCAAACAGGTTAATCTGAATTGCAATGTTTTGTGAAAATCCACTTAACTGGGACATTCAGAATTTATCTCTAAAATTTAGATAGATAGATTCTGAATGTCCCGGTTAAATGGATTTTGACAAATCATTGCAATGGCTTAAATGCAATGGCTATGTTTCCAAATTTATCTATATCTAAAATTTAAATCCACCACTAGTCTATCACTTTGTCATACTGGGTGGCTTGCATACTGTTGTGATGTTGGAAGCAATGTCATCGGTATTTCAAATACTATCAGGGTCACCCATGGTAGTAGATAGGTAACAACAGAATTTCCGGACTAAGACAGACTAGGCAGAAGGACCTGGCAGTCTACATCTGAAAAAATTGGCCAGTGAAAACATTATGAATAGCAGTGGAACGTTGTCTGATATAGTACCAGAAGATGAACCCCTCAGGTTGGAAAGCATCAACCGCTAAGGCCAAAGATGAAGAAACTGAAGAGTTTTACCAACTTTTGCAGTCTGAAATTGATCAAACTTGCAATCAAGATACATTGATAATTAATAGTGATTGGAATGCAAAAGTTGGAAATGAAGAAGGATCTGTAGTTGGAAAATATGGCCTTGGTAATAGAAATTACACCAGAGATCACATGATAGAATTTTTCAAGACCAATGATTTCTTCATTGCAAACACTTTTTTTTTCAACAACATGAACAGTGACTATATAGGTGGACTTCACCATATGGAATACCCAGGAATAAAATAGACTACATCTGTGGAAAAGCTCAATATCATAAGTTAGAACAAGGCCAGGAGCTGACTATGCAACAGACCATCAATTGTCATATGCAAGTTCAAGTCGAAGTGGAAGAAAATTAAAACAAATCCAGGAGAACCAAAATATGACCTTAAGTATATCCCACTTGAATTTAAAAACTATCTCAGGAATAGATTTGATGCACTGAACACTAACCACAGAAGACCAGACAAGTTATGGAATGACATCAAAGATATCATACATGAAGAAAACAACAGGTCATTAAAGAGACAAGAAAGAAAAAAATCGAAAATGAATGTCAGAAGAGGCTCAAACTTGCTCTTGAATGTCGAGTAGCTAAACCGAAAGGAAGAAATGATGAAGTAAAAGAGAACACAAGATTTTAAAGGGTGGTTCAAGAAAACAAACTAAAGTATTATGATGAAATATGCAATGACCTGGGGTTGGAAAACCGAAAGGGAAGAACACTCTCAGCATTTGTCAAGCTGAAAGAAGTGAAGAAAAAATTCAAGCCTGAAGTTGCAATATTGAAAGATCCTAAGGGGAAAATATTGAACGACCTGAGAAGCATCAAAAAATGATGGGAGGAGTACACAGAGTCACTGTACCAAAAATAATTTGTCGATGTTCAACCATTTCAGGAAGTAACATTTGATCAAGAACTGATGATAATGAAGAAAGAAGTCCAAGCTTCACTGAAGGCATTAGCGAAAAACAAGGCTCCAGGAATTGAACGAATAGCAACTGAGATGTTTCAACAAATGGATACAGCACTGGAGGTTCACATTTGTCTATGCCAAGAAATTTGGAGGACAGCTGCCTGGCCAACTAACTGGTAAAGATCCATATTTGTGCCCATTCCAAAGAAAGATGATCAAAAAGAATGCATACATTATTGAACAATATCATTAATATCACACTCAAGTAAAATTTTGCTGAAGATCATTCAAAAGATGTTGCAGCAGTAAATTGACAGGGAAATGCCAGAAATTCAAGCTGATTCAGAAGAGGACATGGAAGGAGGGATATCATTGCTGATGTCAGATGAATCTTGTCTGAAAGCAGAGAATACCAGGAAGATCTTTACCTGTGTTTTATTGACTATTCAAAGCATTCAACTGCGTGGATCATAACAAAATATGGAAAATATTGTGAAGAATGGGAATTCCAGAACACTTAATTTTGCTCTAGAGAAACCTGTACATAGACCAAGAGACAGTCCTTAAAACAGAACAAAGACATATTGAATGATTTAAAGTTAGGAAAGGTTTGGGTCAGAGTTGTATTCTTTCACCATACATATTCAATCTGTATGCTGAGTAAATAATCTGAGAAGTTGGACTGTCGGAAGAACGGGGCATCAGGATTGGAGAAAGACTCATTAATAACCTGCAATATGCAGATGACACAACTTTGCTTGCTGAAAGTGAAGAGGACTTGAAGCAGTTACTGATGAAGATCAAAGACTCCAGCTGTCAGTGTGGATTGCACCTCAACATAAAGAAAACAAAAACCTCACAACTGCACCCATAAACAACATCATGATAAATGGAGAAAATATTGAAGTTGTCAAAGATTTCATTTTACTTGGTTCTATAATCAATCTCCATAGAAGCAGCAGTCAAGAAATCAAATGACATATTACATTGTACAAATCTGCTGCAATAAACCTCTTTAAACTGTTAAAAAGCAAAGATATCACCTTGAAGACTAAGGTGGGCCTGACCCAAGCCATGGTATTTTCTATCACCTCATATGCATATGAAAGCTGGACAATGAATAAAAAAGACTAAAAAAGAATTGATGCCTTTGAATTATGGTGTTTGCAAAAAAATATTGAATATACCATGGACTGGCAGAAGAAGGAACAAATCTATTTTGGAAGAAGTATAGTCAGAATGCTCATTTGTCTCATATATTTTGGACATGTTATCAAAGGGAACCAGTCCCTAGAGAAGGACATCATGCTTGGTAAAGTAGAAAATCATTGAAAAACAGAAAGACCATCAATGAGATGGATTGGCACAGTGGCTGCAACAATGGGTTCAAATATAGCAATGTTTGTGAGGATGGTGCTGGATGGTCAGTCTTTTGTTTTGTTGTATGTACAGTCTCTGTGAGTCAGAACAGACTAGGCAGCCCCTAACAACAACAACAAAATTTATAAAGTGTTTGAATCTGGGGTCACTTCACATCTGTACTTGAATTTTCAAGGGAAGTCCCAAGCTCTCAAGCCTCTACAACTTCAACCGAGATACTTAACCTGTCTAAGCATTAATCTTCAAGTTGGTAACCTGGTAGTAATGGTGCTGCTCTGCAGAGTTGCTGCAAGAATTTGCAGTGATATATTCAATGTGTCTACCATGTTTTTACTATGATTATACTTATGATAATGTATGCCAAGTTGTTACAACCATGTGCACTCCAGTGGACCATCAATAATTGCAAGTTTTCCTCTGCCTAAGCTGGATAAAAAAAAAAAACAAACAAACAAACAAAAAAAACAAGTTGCTGGCAATCCCAAGGGTATCAGAGAAGAGCTGTATTCCATAGTGTTTCCAATGGCTGATTTTTCAAAATTAGATTACCAGGCTATGCACATATGACAATATCTAAAAGTGTAATTATTTTGGTATTGAAACAAAAGATTGTATTTAATTTATTCAGTCTTCTTTTCTTACTTACATCTGAATTGATTTTAGACACTGTGCTTACCTGAGATATTTTTTTAAATCCAATGGTTATATTTCATAAATTTCTCTATCTAATCTATCTATCTATCTGTCTATCTATCTATCAATCTAATACTGATGGTGGAAAGTATCTTAACACTTATCCCAATGAATATGTTGTATTATATAACAATTTAGGTTCCATAGACCAACACAAAGTCAACATAGTTATTATATGGAAGTACTTGCAGTTTCTACTTTAAATGCTTTTTTGAACAGAGAAGAAAAACATAATACTAGTATTAGAAAAAATACTGATGAAAGAAAATTGATGGAATATTTGAACATGAGGCCCAAGGCTTATATTTATTACAACTGGAATATGAAAGGTTCTTTTTTTCCCCCCTCCTTTTCTCCCAACACCCTCCTTACAGAGAATCTCAGGGACATCTGCACAAATAGACGGAGTAATTATATGGTGAAAACCACAAAATGCTTACAAAAAAATAAGAAAAAATATCTAAATGAAAGGAGAATTATTGTGTTTATGGATGGGTAAAGTCAGCATAGAAATGTCAATTCTCCACAAACTGATATACAGGTTTAATGCAGTTTCTATCAAAATCTCAACAAGATGTTTTGTTCACGTTGACAAGCTTGTTATAAAATGCACATGGGAAGACAAAGGAACTAGAATAAGTAAATCAATTTTTAAAAAGAAGAATAATGTGGAATTCCAAGCCATATTATAGAGTTTAGGTAGTTGTTCTCACTTGACTTTTTGTCTTCCCTACCTTTGCGTTTGTAATCTACATTTGTCTCCCACGTATCTTCTCTGGAGTACTTAGCACTTCATCTTTCTGCTAACCAGTGATGATTGTGCCAATTCTGACTCGTGGAGACCTAATGTGTGTCAGAATAGAACTATGCTCCATAGAGTTTTCAATGGTTGATTTTTCAGAAGTAGATTGCTAGTCCTTTCTTCCAATGAACATCTGGGTGGACACAACTTGTACCTCTAGCCTTTCAGTTAGCAGACAAATGCAGTAACCTTTTGCACCACCCAGGGACTCCATCTTTCTGGTAGCTATGGATTTATTTTGTTTGTAACTTTCTAGGTTCTTAGGTTGGAGTTAGATTATTGATTTGAAATTTTTCTTTCCTAATGTAAGTATAATATGCTATAAATCTTCTCAGCACTGCTTTAATTGTGTAAATTTGGATATTTTGTATTTTCTTTATCATTCAGTCAGTGTGTTTTTTTTAAATTTTCCTTGAGATTTCCTATTTGACTCATGAAGTATTTAGAATCGTGTTGCTTATACCCAAGTTTTGGAGATTTTCCTCTTACCTTTCTGTTATTGATTTCTAGGTTGATTCTATTGTGGTTGGAAACATGCACACACACACACAAATTTTAATTATTTTAAATTTGTTGCAGGTTATGTTAGGACCCAGAATATGGTCTTTCTTTCTACGGACACTTGGGAAAAAAAAAAAAAAAGTGTATTCAGCTGTTGTTGAATGGTGTGTTCTACAAATGTTGATGAGATCCTGTTGGCTGACGATGTTGATGAGTTCAATATTCTTGGTGATTTTCTGTCTTGTATTCTATTGATTGTTGAAAGAGAAGTGTTAAAGTCTCCAACTGTAGCTGTGGATTTCTCATTTTAATTCTATCAGTTTTTGCTTCATATCTTTCGCAGTTCTATTGTTTGGTTCATACACATTTAGGATTCTTATGTATCTTTGATCTATTGACTTTTTATATTATACAACCCTCCTTTTTGCTCTGCTAATTTAATTGACCTTAAGGTTTATGTTATCTGAAGTAATCTGAAAGCCAGTCTTGCTTTGTTTTGATTAATATTTTTGTGATGTGTCATTTCCATCTTTTTACTTTTAACCAGCCTATATTGTTACATTTGAAGAGATTTTGTTGTAGACAGCATATAGTTGGATCCTATTTTTTAATCTACTCTGATAATCTCTATTTTTTATGTAATTATTATGTTAAGCAGTTATATAGTTTTTGCTTCAAGTGTCAAACATAATTTAGAAATTCAAAAGAAGAAAGTCTACTGCATTTTTTTCAATTGTATTTTTGCTTCTCATCTTTTTTCTTTCTTCCAAAAATTACAAGTTTACTTCTTTAATGATTTTCTTTCTTTGTAGAGAACTTATTTTAGCCATTATTTTAGGAGACAGTTGTTCATGGAGGCAATTAGCCGCATATTCCATCTCCTTCTCTAATTCCTGACTGTTCTTCTTCCTCTGTTCCTCCAGGTGAAAAGAGACAAATTGTTGTGCCTTGGATGGCACTTGCAAGCTTTTACGAAACAAACTAGGGGGTAGAACAGAAGCATTAAACACATTAGTAGGCCAATTAACTGAGATGTCTCATGAAACCATGATCCTAAACTTCCAAACTAAGGAACCAAATCCCATGAGGTGTTTGGTTGTACATAAACAGCCTCAGCAGGTATGCTTTTTTTGTTTTTGTTTTGTCATTGTTGTAAATATATATATTAAACAACTTTTGCCAATTCAACTTTTTACAGGTGTACGATTTTGGACATCATTTATAATAATCAGTTGTGCAAACCTACCCTTAATCAATGCGAAATTCTCATGGCCTCCAGAGTTTTTAGAGCCATGGAGGCTGGGCAAACCCTCAAAACTATTGCCCTGAGATAATCTTTAAACCTGAAACCAAAAATAATTCATGAAGCCTTCTTAAAATCAAACAATAAAACTAGCAAAAAAATGTAGTAAAAAAGGTCTGCCTTGAGCATTATGCTCTTTTAAGAACTATTTATATGGGATCAAACTGACAACAGCAAATCTTAGATAGGAAGCCTATGAGTCAGTGAGTTTATGTTGATGGAGAAAGAACAACTCAGGGAAGGAAGATGAGAATGGATGCATATTTGAATAATGTAATCAATGTAATTGACTTGTGCATGTAGAAACAGTTGAATTGGCGTATGTTTTGCTGCGTATATACTCAACAACAACAAAAGAAGTAAAATTTAAAAAATTATCTCAGTAATGTTTTGTACTCTGTATTGAGGTCTTTCAAAATTCTGTTCAAGATCTAGTCCATCATATTTAACAATTTTATATATTATTATAAATGGTATCTTTAAAATTGTTTTCATTTCCTATTATTTTGTTGTTGGCATATGACAAACAATTGATTTTTTGAGGATTTCTATATTCAGCAACTTTGTTAAACTCACCAATAAATTTTAAAGCTCAAGCATACATTTTTAAAATTTATCTACATACACAACTATATCATTTGTGAATGGAGTTAGTTCTATTTCTTTTGTTGCAGTCCTTATGCAATTATTTATTTTTGGAGTTTTTTGGATTACTGAACTGGTTAGAACTTTCAATACAGTGTTGAATAGAAGCTATGGTAACAGGTATTTATCAATGATTACATGGTTTTTGTTCTGTATATTAATATGTTGAATTACATTGATACTTGAATGTTAAATCAACTTATATTCCTCAAATACACCCAAATTAATCATAATATATTATGCTTCTAGTATATCCTGAACTCAGTGTGGAAGTATTTTGCTTAGGAGTTTTGCTTCTATGTTCATGAAACCAAAAATCAGTTGCTGTCAAGTCAATTTTGACTCATGGCGATCCTATTTGTGAAGAGTAGAACTGCAAGCAGATTGGAAGCAGATCACCAGGCCTGTCCTCTGAGCCACCTCTGGTTGGGTTCAAACTTCCAACCTTTCAGTTAGTAGTCGAGCACTTAACAGTTTGCCCCATCCAGGGACTACTTATGGCCATAAAAGAGGTTATGCTTTCCTTTCTTGTATTGTCTTTGTCAGATTTTGCAATCAAGTTTATTCTGGACTCAACCGATGAGTTAAAGTTCAGTTTTCTGCTTCTGCATATATATTACCACAAATTTAATACTAAAAAACAACAAAGATTTATTATCTTACCATTTCTGTGGGTCAGGAGTCTAGGCACAATATGATTGGGTTTTCTGCTTAGGGTCTTATAGGGCTGAAATCAAGGTGTTGGCAGGGCTAAATTCCTTTCTGGGAGTATGAGGGAATAAAATGCTCCCAGGCTCATTCAGGTTATTGTCAGAAAGCATTCTCTTGTAGTTAGTTATGGGAAGATATCTGATTCCTCCTTAGCTGTGATCCGAGGTCTTTTGTCTCAGCTTCATAAGGCTGCCCTCCCCCATTCCTTCTCACATGACTGCTTTCATCTTCAAATCAACAAGGGCTCATCAAGACCTTAAATTGCCTATCTCTGTGACTTCCACTTCTTCCTTTCACTTGTGCCACTAACCAAAGTTCTTTGTTTTAAGAGTCTCATGATCAAATGGACCCACTTAGATAATCTGCACCTTTTAAGTAAACTCTGTCATATAATCTCCCACAATGCAATCATGGGAGAGATAACTCATCACATTTACAGGTTCTGGGGATTTGGTGTCATAGAATCTTGAAAGGAGCATTTCTAGAAATTCTTTCTACCACAGATATTATTCCCTTCTTTGGCATGAATTGTCTTGAAGACTTTGTGTAAAATGGCATTAATTCTTCCCTAAATATTCTGGTAGTGGATTTTCTTTATGAGAAGTTTTCTTATTATTTGAATTACAAAGTCAATTTCTTTAGAAATTCTTCAGAATTTTCACATTTACTTTCATTAGTTTTAGTGAGTGATTTTGCAAGGAATTTCTTGATCTCAAACTATTCTTCACATTTTTGTAATAACATTTTTTAAATTATGCTCAATATTTTTAGTCTTTAGGATCTGTAGTGATATTCCATTTTATTCTTGTTAATTTGTGACTTCCCTCCTTTTCTTCATCATGCCTACCACAGGTTTACCAGATTTTTCAAAGGACCAATTTTTATATTTGTAATAAAAATAATTAGACTTTTATTATATCTTTTGTTATTAGACTTTTCAATGGACGGGCTTTTCAGTTTATTGATTTTTTTTTTTCTTGTAAGTGGGTGTTTTTATTTAATTTATTTCTGCTCTATAATGTCTTACTACTACTTTTTTGGGGAGTTTAATTTGATTTCTACCTTCCTCAGAGAAGTATTCATGTTATTAACTTTCAGCATTTTTGTAATATATAAATTTAAAGCTAGAAATGTCCCAATAATGTGACTTTACCTTCATCCCATTGATTTCAATATGTCAAAACTCTATTATTATTCTAAAAAATTATTTTCTGATTTCCATAGCAATTTTTTTATATTTAATAGAATTTATTTTTAAAAGAATTTTAGATTTACGGAAATATTGACCAGATAGTACAGAGATTCCCATATGCCCTACATATATTATCCCCTATTATTAATAACTTAAATTGGAATGCTGCATTTTTACAATTAATAAATTAATATTGATATATTACTATTATATAATGTCTATACTTTATTTAGATGTCCTTAGTTTTTTCCTAATATTCTTTTTATGTTTCAGCATCCCACCCAGGATACTACAGGACATTTTGTCATCATACCTTCTTAGAACACTCTTAGCAGTGGTGGTTTCTCAGACTTTCTTTATTTTTGATGATCTTGACAGTTTTGAGGAGTATTGCTTAAGTATTTTGTAGGATACCAGGCGATTCAGTGACACCCATTATGTCAATCATGATTTTCCAATATTTCCAGAGAAACTCAGGAGCTGCAAAGTCTATCCTCATCACCAGATCTACATCTTTCTTGTAAGTCTCCCTTCTGGTTACAAAAGAAAGCTCCACAGGTTTTTTCATACCAGGGCCTTTGATTGTGTCCTGGATACCAATCCAGAACTCTTAACTTTCTCAAGGACTTTCAGCCATCATCTTCTTTTTTCTCCTCTATTTATACCCTACTAAAGTACTTCCCATCAGCACATGGACTTCCTTTAATAACTCCTATAATCAGAAACCACTCTACTTTCCTGTCCCTCTGATAAACAATTTGGGGTCAAGAATGCTTTTGTGTTTCTGTGCCAAACCCAAGTGGGACCAGGAAAAAAAATAGCTTAGTCAGTTGCTGTTATGGATTGAATTGTGTCCCCGAAAATATATATATCGATTTGGCTAGGCTATGATTCCCAGTATTGTGTGGTTGTCTATCATTTTGTGATCTGATATGATTTTCCCATATGTTGTAAATCCTAACCTCTATGATGATAATGAGGCAGGATTAGAGGAAGTTATTTTAATGAGGCAGGACTCAACTACAGGATTATGTTGTATCTTGAGTCAATCTCTTTTGAGATATAAAAGAGAGAATCGAACAGAGAGGATAAGTACCTCATGCCACCAAGCAAGAAGTGCCAGGAGCAGAGCGCATCCTTTGGACCTACAGTTCCTGCACTGAGAAACTCCCAGACCGGGAGAACATTGATGACAAGACTCTCCTCCAGAACTGACAGAGAGAGAAAGCCTTCCTCCAGGAGGCAGCGCCTTGAGTCTGGACTTCTAGCCTCCTAAACCGTGAGAGAATAAACTTCTGTTTGTTAAAGCCATCCACTTGTGGTATTTCTGTTATAGCAGCAATAGATAACTAAGACAGTTGCTCTAGGAAATACTTGCTTCTAGAAGATAAAACCATAAATGAACTAAAATAATTTACTTATCCAGGCTAACAACTGTCTTACTAACACTTCTTTTAGATACTTGCCTCATTATACCCTCCCAACAAAAGCTCTTATGTCATTAACACTTGGAAATCCCATACAACTCTCTGCCTGACAATACCTGCCTTAAATCACCCAGCTCAGATTCTAAAACATGCTAAATAAAATATTTTCCCCTGCCTAATCCTTTCTGGAAAACTAGTAAGATTCTCAAGACTGGCATTTTCCCTTACTGCAGTAAGTCAAAATAACTTAGCTTTCCTTGAGCAAAAAGTGTTTCTGGTGGACTTTTGGGGAAATGTAGTTTATACTTCTAGTCTAAAACAAAAAAAAAATTTCCCACTACCGTTTGTCATTCTCCAGATGCTCAGTTTTTTTGCTCTTCCTTATAACAAAATTTATTGAAGTTGTTATTTATACTCACAGTTTCAAAATTTTCACTTATCCATTGTTTCAAGTCAATCTAATCTGACTTCCACCCCACCATTCTACTGAAACTGGTCTTGTCAAGTTCGTTGACAACTTTCATGATAGCAAACCCAAAAGACATGAGTTTGTTATTTGTTTTTTAGCGTTATTATCAACAGTTAGCACAAAACCGTGCTCTCCATTTTATAATACTCCCTTCTCTCAGATGTCATGGAACCCCATTCTTTCACTCACCCTCTAACAGAATGCCCACTATTGGCTCTCCTTTCTGTTCCTTTGCTTGCCTCTATGCGGTGACTTTACTCAGGCTAATTGTTGGAATGCCTCAGAGTTTTATAGCATGTCTTCTTCTATCTCCACTTTTTTCTAAGTTATCTCTTTCACTCTCATTATTAACTTTTTTTTTAATGACTCCTAAAAATGTATCTCCTTCTCAGGTTTTCCTGAGCTCTGTAATGGAATATGTTCTTCTCACAGATGACTTAAATTCACCTCAGACTTAACTATGTAAAGCACTGAACTCCTTCTAGTCATTCACCATCTTATATAACTTAAGATAGTGCCATTATGGTCTTATTTACTTAAGCCAGAACTCCGCAACTCACCTTTGATTTTTCAATGAGTTGTGCCTTCTACATTCACGATACCTCATCCTGCTAGTTCCAACCCCAAAACGATCCAGATGTAAGTATTCGTCTCCAACATCATGGCAAATACTTTTAAACATACCCACTGTATCTTCTCCTATGGATCAATGCAATAAACTTTTAAGTAGCTTGGATTCTGAATTATATGAACCAAATCACTTGACACTTTTATTTAAATTTTTTCAATAACTTCCCATTGTCTTTGATAAATTCCAACTCCTTTGACAAAGTTTATAAGTCTTGCATGATCTTGTCACTACCTATCGTTCCATCTACAATTGATGCCACTCTCTTCCTTGTTCACCATATTCTAATCACAATTACCTTATTAAGTTCCTACCATCTGTTCTGGGAAGCCCTCTCTGAGCTTTCCATGTGTGGACTTTTACCTTTACTCATTGTGCTCACATCACACCCTACAGGTAGATCAAGGTTACACTTGCCATACTGCATTGTAACTTTCTGCTCTGTACCTTTCTCTCCCACTAGATTTCAAATCGCTTGTGACCAAGTTGCCAAATCTTATCCTTGAATACTCAGCACCTATCTTATGAACTAGCGTATGATAGGATCTCTCTAAGTATCTACCGAAGGATTCTCTCAAAACACTTTGCATCAGTAGGCAGAGATTTCAGGAATGGATTAAATAGCCCCTGCTTTGTAAAGGGAGCCATACAGAGAGCTGAGAATAAAACAAAACCTTACATAATATTCATGTCCAGACACTCTTCTTGTTTGTTGGTCCTTTGATGAGACTGTGTAACTTTTCTGTCCTACTCCTCAGTAGTATGACAGGTATGCCAAAAAATTCAGACAGCAGCAACATTTCAGTCACCTAGGAAATGTTAACAGAAGTAAGAAAGG
The DNA here is from genome assembly GCF_000243295.1 of Trichechus manatus latirostris. Taxonomy (NCBI): domain Eukaryota; kingdom Metazoa; phylum Chordata; class Mammalia; order Sirenia; family Trichechidae; genus Trichechus; species Trichechus manatus. Next base: position 684,342 of record NW_004444242.1, read on the forward strand.
ACTAAAAGAAAGACAACGATACTCTTTCAACTCTTGGCTACGTTTCCTAGCAACCCCAGGTGTCACTAGTAGTGTACCTGAGAGGATTACATTTGGCTATTTAAGAAACTGACAGATATAAATGACTAAAATATGACAGCTCTTTACATATTGGTTTCCTTTATATGATAAGGCCCTACTTTTAAAACTCTCCAGAATTTCTAAAGTTGTTTCTCTAAACTCAGCAATCTCCTGAGTTACTGCAAAATGGTCAGGGATGTTGCGCCTTGGCGAGATGGCACATGTGAGGAATTATGTTCGTGTGCATAACCAGCTCACATGATTTATCCAATTTTATCCTTAAAACTAGGCTCAGTGTTTCTAATTTCATCCCCTTCTCTTTCATTATAGAAAATATAAGTTCAAGTGAATGATAGTATTGCAATACTAATAACTTAAAAATAAATAAACTTATTCCCAAACTTTGGTACTTAAACACTTATTGGTAACAAATTATTCATGACACATTTCATAACGCATCACCACAAAGCACTGTGCCTAACCATTGATATATATAAGCTGAATTTGAGCACACAGTAGGATACTTATTTCATTCTCTTCTCTTTTCTTACACACACAAATACATAAGTGCATGAGCACTCACACCTGAACAAACCTAGTTGGTAATTATTTCATGTAAGGACATCACATTAAAACATACTCAGAATAGGGGCTGTCTTACAAGGGGTGAAAAACTGAAGACTACACGAAAGTACTGTCTAAGATATACGTTGGTATGTAGACTTGGTGATGGCTGGAGGAGCTGGTTTTGGCAATTATCTGCAAGTGTATTGCCCATCGCATTACTACATTTAATCATTATACAAGTCAGTAGAAGAATCATGTTCAAAAACCAACCAACCAACAGCAACAAAAAAAGATTGAACTTTAACTTCTCTTTAATAATTATCTCATTATCTTTTCTCCCATTTTCTTCAATTTATTTTACTTTGAATTTTGCCCCTTTCTTCTTCTGTCTTCTTTGAATGAAATTTATTGAATTATTTTTGAAATTTATTGGCAGCTTAATATTGAGCTGAACCATATGGGATTTTTAGGTTTTTAGATAAAAATAGTTGAATATCTGCAATTCCGTATGGTTCCCACATAACTCTGTAAACTCTGTAATGTTTTAATGATTCGCGTATATTATACCCTAAAAAAACAAACAAACAAAATACATTGTATCAGGTATCCAGGTTCTTCAGAGAAACAGAATCAATACCTGTTACTTTGTGTCAATTCTGATGCATAGCAACCCAAAAGGACAAAGGAAAACTGCCCCATAGGGTTTCCAAGGCTGTAATCTTTATGGAAGCAGACTGCCACATCTTTCTCCCACAGTAGCTGGTGAGTTCGAAGCCCTTACCATTTGGTTAGCAGTTGAGCACATAACCAGTGCGCCACCAGGGATCCTTACAGAATCAATAAGGAATGTTACAGATTGAATCACGTCCCCTCAAAATGTGTGTCAACTTGTCTAGGCCATGATTTCCAGTATTGTGTTATTGTCCACCATTTTGTCATCTGATGTGATTTTCGTATGTGTTGTAAATCCTACTTCTATGATGTTAATAAGGTGGGATTAGTGGCAGTTATGTTAATGAGGCAGGACTCAATTTACAAACTTAGGTTGTATCTTGAGTTAATCTTTTTAGATTCAAAAGAAAGAAGCAAGCAGAGAGACAGGAGGACCTCATACCACCAAGAAAATAGTGCCAGGAGTAGAGCTCATCCTTTGGACCTGGAGTCCCTACACTGAGAAGCTCCTAGATCAGGGGAAGACTGATGACCAAAGACTGTCCCCCAGAGCCAACAGAGAGAATAAACTTCTGTTTGGTAAAGCCATTCACTTGTGGTATTTCTTTTATAGCAGTACCAGATAACTAAGAAAGGGAGATAGACAGGTAGGTAGGTAGGTAGACAGACAGACAGATGGATATAATATATGTGTGTATATATATATACACATATGCATATACATATATATACACATATATGCATATATATATGAAGAGAGACAGAGATAGAAAACAGAGAGAGGAATAGATTGATTTTAAGGAATTGTCTCACACGATTGTGGGGACTGGGAAGATTGATATCTGTAGGGCAGGTAGACAGTCTGGAAACTCAATCAGGAGCTGATGTTGCAGTCTTGAGTCAGAATTCCTTCTTCCTTGGAACACCTCCATTTTGGCTCTTAAGGCCTTCAACTTACTGGACAAGGCCTATACACATTATTGAGAGTAATCTCCTTTACTTAAAGTCAACTGATCATGGATGTTCATCACATCTACCAAATACTTTCACAGCAACATCTAGACTAGAGTTTTGCCAAACAAGTGGGCACCATAGTCTAGACACGTTGACATATAAAATTAACCACCACAGACTTGTACTGTCATTATTCCCATTTGTAGACCTAGTATCTGAGGCATAAAAACCTGGGCAATGATTCACAGCTGATTATAGTTTAGGAAGGATTTAAACCCAAGCAGTCCATCTCTAAAACATGCACCTTAAGCATAATGTTATATTGTCTTTGCAGTTTTGAGTGACTCAAGGTCTATGTCTTATTCTTTTTGTATCCTCAACTAAAATTTGTAGAATACTAATTATCATGCCTGTAAAAAACCCGTCAATGTCATTAAGTTGATTCCAACTCATAGTGATCCTATAGGACATAATGGAACTGCTGCATAGGATTTCTAAGGAGAGGTTGGTAGATTCAAACTGTTGACCTTTTGGTTAGCAGCTGAGCTCTTAACTACTGCACCACCAGGGCTCCATTAGTCACATACCCAAACCCAGACCCACTACTGGCAGGTGGATTTTAACTGTCAGTGTTTTGGTTAGCAGCCTGAGCTCTTAACTACTGTGTCACCAGGATCCCATTAGTCACATCATAAGTATAAAATAAAACTAGAATCTACCCTGGGCTGGTGAGGCTGGTGAGGCCCTGTGGTTTATATGGTCCTCCCTATTTATGTGAAACATGGTAAAGGGAGTTTATGGGACAGAGTGTCTTTCTCCATGAAAATGTGTCTTTGGCTTTATCTTGGACTTATGAGTCATTGGACAACTTACTCATTTCTATTTTGATTCTTTGCAATTTAATTGGCATAAATTGAAATTCATTCTTATATTCATATTGAGACTCAAGTGAATCTTTTACTTTTGAAATATTAAATAATCCTAAAAATTTAATGTAGGCATATTGTTTTCTGTAAGTCCTTTTGAACTTGGAAATTTAGTAGGGTAAAAACAGTGTGGGGGCAGTGTCTGACCTCCTCCAACCCCACAATGGGGAAGGAGAACCAAGATCAACAGCATAAGGCTGGCTCATGAAGTGGAGGCCAGACAAACCTCCTCTCTCAGCTTTCTCTACCAATTCTGACATGAAAGATCCCTCCCACAACACTTTCTACTGGGTTCAATAATTCTTTGCAATGTCCACACAGAACTCACAGACCATGCTCACAATTATGAGGTTTATTAGGGAAGTAACAGTTATAATTCAGGCTCAGAAACACTCAGGATACAGTTCTTTCATTAGGACAGTCTCTCCCTACCTATGCTCACAGGCATGCCTCTCCCTGGCCCTCGGCCTCTGCACAGAGCTTTCTATCAGTGGGAAGCCCACCAAGCGGTCTGCTGCTGCCGACTTTCTGCTGCCAGGTCTCTCTTACCACTGCTTCTCATCATCTTCAGGGCTAGAGCTTGTTATCTCTCTCTTGGTCTCCTGCTTCCAGGAGCTTCTCAGTGCTGGGATCCCAGGTCCAAAGGACGTGTTCTCTGCTCCTGGCTGTTCTTCCTTGGTGGTGCTGGGATTCTTCTCTCTGATCTGGAACTGGCTCTCTTTTAAGGCAAAACTGACCAATCTTCTTGGTAGGCCACAATTACCCCATCACACAGTCATGTCTAATCACCTGGGTGGGAGTTACAAGACCATGGCTAGAAAGGCCACACACAAAAAGTAATTAATTGCACTGCAAGTAGTTTTGCACAATTCTTAATTTTTTCGTTCTGAAAATTTCTCTTTCTTATCTGTGATTTCTTCAACTTCCTTTTATCCTTCTTGCCCTATTTTATTTAAATCCCTAATAATTCTATCTATATCTATGTTGTTGTTATTAGATGCTGTCGAATTTGTTGCTACTCATAGCGACCCTATGTACAACAGAACAAAACATTACCTCGTCCTGCATCATCGTCACAATGGTTATTATGCTTGAGCCCATTGTTGCAGCCACTGTGTCAATTCATACATTTGAGAGTCTTCTTCTTTTTCACTGACGCTCGACTTTACCAAGCACAATGTCCTTCTCCAGGGACATAGTCCCTTCTCATAACATGTCCTAATTATGTGAGACAAAGTCTCTCCATCCTTGCTTCTAATGAGCATTCTGGCTAGACTTCTTCCAAAACAGATTTGTTCACTCCTCTGGCAGTCCATGGTATATTCAATATTCTTCACCAACACCATAATGCAAAGGTATCAGTTCTTCTTAGGTCTTCCTTATTCGTTGTCCAACTTTCACATGCATACGAGACGATTGAAAACGCCATGGGTTGGATCAGGTGCACCTTAGTCCTTAAAGTGACATTTTTGCTTTTTAACACTTTAAAGAGGTCCTTTGCAACAAATTTGCGCAATGCAATGCGTCCTTTGACTTCTTGACTGCTGCTTCCATGGGTGTTGCCTGTGGATCCAATAAAATGAAATCCTTGACAACGTCAATCTTTTCTCTGTTTATCATAATTTTGCTTATTGGTCCAGTTGTGAGTATTTATGTTTTCTTAATGTCGACATATAAACCATACTGAAGGCTGTGGTCTTTGATCTTCATCAGTAAGTGCTTAAAGTCCTCTTCACTTTTAGCAAGCAAGGTTGTGTCACCTACATAATGAAGGTTGTTAATGAGTCTTCCTCCAATCCTGATGCCCTGTTCTTCTTCATATAGTCCAGTTTCTCAGATTATTTACTCAGCATACAGATTGAATAAGTGCAGTGAAAGGATGCAACCCTGACACACACATTTCTTAACTTTAAATCATGGAACATCCCCTTGTTCTGTCCAAACGGCTGCCTCTTGTCTATCTCAGGTTCCTCATCAACACAATTTAGTGTTCTGGAATTCCCATTCTTCTGTATCTATATCTATGTCTATATCTATGTCTATGTCTATGTCTTGTCTATGTCTATATCTATATCTACATCTACCTGTGTCTCTGTCTGTCCCTGTCCCTTTCTCTACATCTAGTCACACACACAAATATACTAAATATGTGAATACATATAATTGTACGTATACCAAAAAGATAATATTGAAAGATAGATAGAGAAATAGATGAAAATAGCTTCTGAACGTGCAGATTCAGGTTCAAAATCATGTTAAATGTTTACTATGTTCCAAGCACCTGGCCAGTTTAACAGTCTGGTCCCCACATATTATTATGGAGGTATTCTTCATCTGGATCATCTGGTAATGTTTTGTGTTTATTTTTTTCTTTATATTCTTAATACTAATTATAGCTATAATGTCAGATTGCCTACAAGTATAAAATTCTGTTTTTTTCCAAAAAGTAAGCATTCTTAGTAAACATAATTCTTTGAGAAAAATGTTGATAGCATAAAATATACAAAACTAGAGAATACCTCTAAGCTGATTTTTTTTTTTTTTTTAGGTAATGACAAATTTGGGGTATTCTCATGAAGATCTTTGGATGCAAATTTCAAGTTAAAGCAATATGCATTTATTTCAATAGTCATTCCACAAACTTTTATTAAGGATTTATTCTGGCCAGTCTCTGTTTACTAGGATCAGAGAAATATGAAACAAATAATAGCAGCACAACTTGGTAAGTACTCTTTAAAAAGTACAGACAAAGGGTGATTGGAGAAACATTTTTTAAAGACTTTTCTTGGATATAGTATGCTGGTATTTGGCTTAGTAAAATTGTACTTTGTTTTTGAAATCCTTGGGAAGCACTTCACAAAATTAGAGGTAATTATTTCTTGTCAAGTTACTGTATTCACTTTGAAGAATATATTCAGACATCTTTTTATCAGAGATGCAACTATCCTTTTCTTTGAGCTCAACATAAACAAATACTTTGCTTTTCAGGATCAAGATAAATCAAGTTTTATGGCAGGCTGAGCTTTACTTCAGCATTTTCTTTCTAAAAGGGCTTACTAAGCAAATAGATTAGGAAAGAAGGAGAGCAAAGGAAATATTTATCCAACCAAGAAATATAAACTAAATAAAAACAACAGAACTCTAAAACAAATTTACATATGAATGAAACATGTTTATTAAATTGAAGCTGTATTTGTAAGGGCTTTACTTACTCAATTCTTTTGTTTTAACACTTTACATTATCAATATATCTAAAACAATAAAACTATATTATATTTGACAATATTTATTGATTAAAACCAAGGTTATTTTTCCATAATTATTCTTAAATAACTAAAAATTAATGTATACTAACATACTCCCTCAAAAAACACATTTCCTTGCCAGCATCATAAGACAATATTTTTTTTAAAAACAAAACAACTCACACAATTATGAAACATAGGAAGAGTGTGTTTAAAAATTTTTTTTAGTAGAGAAATAACTTTATATTTAGTGAGGTCATTGACTTTTGTTTTCTGTTTCTATCAAGACAATTACTAATTCTAAGCCTCTTTAGCTGAAAAGTAACCTCTATCAGAAAACAAAGAAAACGTGGTGGCACAATGTTTAAATGCTGGGCTGCTAACTGAAAGGTTGTTGGTTGGAACCCATCTAAGGGCTCTGTGGGAGAAAGACTTGGCAATCTGCATAGGAAAGACTGCAGCCTAGAAAACCCTATTGTGCAGTTCTACTCTGTCACATGGTGTTGCTATGAGTCAAAATAGACTTAACACACTTAACAGCAAGAACGTGAAAAAGCAAATTTAAAATCCTCACCATTTTAGTCAGTGAAAAACAGTCATTGTGTGGAAAGCTTACGGTGAAAGGAACAGGTTGCTAAAGCTTTTTCAAAGTTGCATGAAAACAGACACAGGGAAGCTAGGCTATTGATTTGGATGTGTCATTCCCTCTTGTCTTTGTTCGTCTTCCAAATAAGAGAAAAACAACAATGCAGGAACCCTGGGAAGTTATATAGTTTATTGAAGTTGCAGGGAAAGAATGTGTCAGAGGCTTCTCCTAAGAATGTAGGAGTTTTCAATAATACTTACCCTTTTAAATAAGGAGTGGATTCAGGTCTACCATGTTCATGATATGGAGGGCAGTGAAGTCATAAGGGATGCGACCATCATCTCCTTAAGTAAACAATGCAAATAGAAGGTGCACAAAATTAATTTAGCTTCTGACAAGCCAACAATGGTAGGGATATTTGGGAGAGCCTTTTCCAAACTATAGTATTCTTTGGAAAACTCTACGTGTTATTACGTGTGCAAAAAAAGAGAGTACTGGTCAAACGAGTTTGTATATCATAGCATATGATACACTTTTGGAGGTTTCACAATGCCTATAATCAGATTAAAGGTTATGAGCAGTCTATCAGAAAGCAGACCTGTTTAAGTTTGTCTAATCCAGCACTTCTCAAACTTACTTGGAAGTCCTGTTCGTAAATAGAATTATTCTCTGTTTCTATGAACCAGATTTCATGTTCCTTGAAGATGTATACCTTCCTTTACTTCTTTGAATCCACCTCCTACACCAAGCACCCGGGACCCAACAATGCTCTTTCACCTGATGAACAACATGAAACAATTACCGATGAGATGATTACTTGATTTTGCACCATCATGCTGCATTCTTTTATTCATTCTCATATATCATTCATTCACTCATTTGTTAATTTATTCTTTCATTAATTTGCAGTTTATGCTGATTAAAAACTAGACTCTTGCACAAAGTTAACACAATAGGAACATTTAAGCTCTCCATTTGCTTTTGATTGCTTTTGTTATCTCTGTTAGCAAGGCAACTGTGAGGAAATGGCTACGTGGTGTGAATCAATATGCTTCATTATCATGTATTCCCAGCTGTGGTGCTGCTGTTGCCCTGGTTGCCAAGCACTCTAACTTCCTGGGAGAGATCTAGAGAGGTTAATTAGTTTACAGCTGACCATAATTACCATCAAAAGTCTCCAAGAAAGAAACTCCTAAGAAGTCTGACAGAAAGCATATGCAGAGGTGAAGCTGGCAGCTGGAGCAAGCTGCAGTGTTTTAACTAGAATCCTGACATGGAAAAGTTTGGAAATGGCTAGATAGGCATGCCTGCTGAATGCATGATCGAGCAGGTAGCTGTGGCATAAAGCAGAAGATGTTGAGATCCCTGGTAGTTCCTGTGGACCAGTCTTTTCAATAGTAAAATGAGATGGCTGATCTGGACAGTGACCAAGTTTTCAAATTCTGGTCCCCACAATGGTTAAAAAGGATCTCAGGACATATTACAATAAGGAAACATTGACTTCAGTCAGCTTACTTACAGCAACAGTCACAATAGTTGCCAGTTGTTTACCATTTATCATGTGCTCAGCACTTTATAGTTTATTTGGTTGCCACAAAAACAAGCAAAAATGGATATTATTAACACCATTGTAGAGATGAAGGAATTAAGATTTCAAAAGGAAGAATCACTTGCTCCAGATGATGTCATCTTCAGTGAGTGAACACAAATTTCCACTCATGGGTATTAGACCCCAAAGCCCCTACATCCTTCCCGTAGGCCATCTTATCTCCCTGGAGCCCAACAGTCTGGCACAATGGTTAAGAGCTAAGGCTGCTAACCAAAAGGTGGTAAGTTGAATCTACCAGCTGCTCCTTGGAAACCCTATGGAGCAGTTCTCCTCTATCCTATAGGTCTCTATGGGTTGAAAATGACTCTGTGGCAATGGGTTTGGTTTTTTAATATATCCCAAGGGAGAATATCTAGACAAATAGTCAAGCTGGGTTTTCAGAGACTGTCTCCGTTTATCTCTGTCTTAGGCTGGGTTCTCTGGAGAAGCAAAACAAGTGATGTGTATATTAATATATATTATTTATAATAATTATATTAATATATTAATAATATACATTAATACCCAGTGATGTCTATTTATATATATATATATATATATATATACACACAGAGATTTATATCAAGGAAATAGCTCAAGTGGTTGTAGAGGCTGGAAAGTCCCAAGTTCATGGGTTAGGCTGGAGACTGACTCATGTGGCTGTAGGGGTTGGTGAGCCCAAGATCTGCAGGTCAGACAGCAGGCCTCTGGCTCACAGGCTGCAGAGGCTGATGAATCCCAAGATTGGCTGATGAATCACAAGCTGCTAGCTCAAGTCCCAAGAACTGGAGATCAGATGAACAGGAACCAGCTGCAGGATCCAGAGCTAGCAAAAGCCGAGGAGCTTTGCGAGAAAGTCCACCTTTACTGGATGCAGGCCACACCCCCAAGGAAACTCCCTTTTAACTGATTGGTTGTCCATAACAGATCTCATCATGGAGGTGATTACATTATATCAGATCTCGTTATAGAGGTAGTTACATCATTACATAGCTACCAAACTACATCATAACTGCCAAACCACTGAGAATCATGGCCTAGTCTCATACAGTACCTTTTCCAGAAATGTAGGGAACCAACAGAGAAAGGAAAAATACATGTTTCAAGAGGGAACACAACCAGTTTAATCTCTCCTCAAAAATGGCCTGTAATTTAAAAATCTTTGTCAGTAAGTGCTTCAAGTCCTCTTCACTTTGGCAAGCAAGGTTGCGTCATCTGCATATCACAGGTTGTTAATGAGTGTTTCTCTGATCCTGATGCCTTTGGTATGGATTACACCTCAACATATGGATTGTACCTCAACATAGAGAAAGCAAAGATCTTCACAACTGGACCAATAAGCAACATCATGATAAATGGAGAAAATATTGAAGTTGTCAAGGAATTCATTTTACTTGGATCCACAATCACTGTCCATGGAAGCAGCAGTCAAGAAATCAATCAATGTACTGCATTGGGAAAATCTGCTGCAAAAGACTTCTTTAGAATCTTAAAAGCAAAAGTGTCACTTTGATGACTAAGGCACACCTGACCCAAAGCATGGTAGTTTTAATAACCTCATATATGAAAGCTGGACAATCAAAAAGGGAGTTCAAAGAATGACTCATTTGAATTATGGTGTTAGTGAAGAATATTCATAGACTGCTAGAAGTACAAACAAATCTGTCTTGGAAGAAGTACAGCCAGAATGTTCCTTAGAAGGGAGGATGGAAAGGCTTTATCTCACTTATTTTGGACATGTTATCAACAGGGACCAATCCCTGGAGAAGGACACCATGCTTAGTAAAGTAGAATGTCAGCAAAAGAGAGGAAGACACTCAATAAGATGGATTGACACAGTGGCTGTAGCAATGGGCTCAAACATACTATTGTGAGGATGGCACAGGATCCAGCAATGTTTCGTCCTGTTATACATAATATTGCTATGCACTGGAAGCAACTGGATGGCACCTAACAACAACAACAACAAGAGTTTAAACATGAATCCCATTCAGTTGGCAAACCAAACCAAATCAAAAGAAAAATCTCAGAGGTGGGTAAAGAAAGATATCCTGGATTGCTTAATTTGTTCGCCTCATTCAGGTGGCTCCTTGGAGGTTGTCTCCTCAGAATGACCTTTTCTCATCATCCATATAAGTCTCCCTAGCCTCTCTATTTCTTCTCCCTTTGTAATTTTTCTTCATGACATGCAACTTGACATTCTATTACATATTTAGTTATCTTTTTATTGTCTGTCTCTGCAATGGAAGTTCCATGAGGGCAATGTGTTTGCCTGTTTGTTTATTACTCTGTCTATAACATCTAGGATAGTGCCTGGAACATTCTAGTAGCAACACAATAAATATTTTTAATACATAATCAAGTAACTGAATAAATAAAAGATGAATATCCATTTTAAAAATGGAAAATCTGAATCTTCTGGAGTAAATATTAGACCTATGATAAAAACTGTTCTCTTTTCATTTATGCCACTGCTTTGTCCAGTGCATCATGTTGTCTCCCCAAGAATGATGTACCCCTTCGTACATACCTCCACCCAGCTGAGGGAAACTGTTGGTATCTTTCTGATATACTAAATTTATTCAAATGAACAGATCATGATTGTATCTTACTGAAATTGTGATGCTCCTCAGAAGCTATGTCTAGGTTATATAAGAATTGATTTATGAACTTAAATAACAATAGTCATAAGAGATCTAATCTACACTAGTTCTTGAAATTAACTTTCCAACTTGTATGAAAAGCCTGTAATATGTTAATAAGGTGTGAGGCACATTGGAGAATATATTCTAAAGCATTAATACAACACTAAGTGGATGTATGCACTCATCTCAAACCACAAATCTTTTTTATGAAGAATCTAAATGTCCAATAATGGCACATTACTTAAATATTTTAATAGCACATGAAAATTTGTATGAGATAAAGTTAACTGAATAAAAAGTAGTGGTATATATAATAGTGTACCATATCTGTATATGAAATACTCCACAATGTAGCATTAATAGTGATTATCTCTGGATAGTATATTTCTACATACTTTATAGACTAAAACCACTTGTTTTGCTAATTCCTAAGTTTTTAACAAATATTTTGTAAATAAAACAGAATTTGAGGCAAAAGCAAAACAACAAAAAATCAATAAAAACTACCTCATGTTTAATCAATTATTGCTTATTTCTAGTATATAATTTACTGATTTCATGATGATGACTAATTAGAAATCATTTTGTGAGTGGTTAATTTTTTCAAAATTAGCCATTTCGATTTTTGCGTTGGGACACATCACTGTTATTTACACTTCTTGTTTCTGATTTACCACCTAACTGGACTTTCAGTGGTAAATTTTACAAGTGAATCCAGTGGAAAAATACAGAAATAAGAAAATAAAATCAAGAAATGAGATAATAAATCTCAGTTTTATGTAAACAACAGTTTTCTATGAGTTTATTCCATGAAGTACATTCAATATTCCTGGGTTTAACTGAGACCACAAGGTGGCTCATTAGAAGGGGAGTAAACCAACACAGAGAATTAGCTTAAACATACAAAAAATAATAAATTAGGAAGACAAAATTTGTTGTAAGGGTAATAGAAGAAATTTAGACTTTGGTGAGTGCAAATCAAATTTGAGCTTTCAGACCTGAAAGGAAATAAAGAAAGCTTTCAGACCAGAGGAAATGAAGAAAGACTATGAAACTTTACATAGTATGATCTTTACAATGAGACAAATGGATCAATTAAGATAAATGTATTGTGGTATTCAGAATATTATTTCTTTCTCAATATTTTTGATTACATATTTGAACATCATAACTGGAAGCAATAGATCATTATGTTATCTGGGATTACATAGGAGAGTTGTCTCAAAACAAGATATTAAAGCAATTAATGAAGAAATAAAAGCAGAGGCTCAAAAAAAGCACTTACTGTTTATTAGGCATCCTAATTAGAAATAAGTATAAACTGACTTGTAGAATGATGCTGAAAATCTTACAAGTGAGAAAAAACTTTTCTGAGAAAACTTTTTTTGGATGTGTGCACCATGAGTTTGGCAAAATCTTTTTATGTCCAGAGTATTAAGTACATCAATGATGACCCCTTAAACAACATTCAGTTCAATAAGCAATAAGACTGACTGCATCCATCACACATTCACACATTAACACAATCACAAAACTTTATTGAGTGAACACTATGCACCAGGCCCTGTACTGGGCAGATAAATACAGAGATAAAGAGGACAGAACCCCTGTCCTGGAGGATTTCACATAGTAGTTGGGAAGACGTGAGTATGCAATTACAATCAAATGGGTTACATGGTATATCACAAGTGCAGTCTAGAGAAAAGAATCCCTGGGTAGTACAAACTATTAAAGTGTTCAGCTGCTAAGTGAAAGGCTGGAGGTTCAGTTCCACCCAAAGTCACCTCAGAAGAACACTTGGTGATCTACTTCTGAAAAACCAGTCATTAAAAACTCTACATTGCAGTTATACTCTGACACGCATGGAATCATCATGAGTCTGAGTTGACTCAATGGCAATGAGTTTGTTTTTTTTTCTTAATGTAGAGGGACGGGTATCATATTTTACTAAAATAACATGCATATTCTACATTTGTTTGCCCACTTTGCCCTTCTCCTGCAAGGTATTTTCCTAAGCGTGCTATGATAATTTTTTGTTTACAGTAATGTGTAAAAATATTGGCATAGTGCACTTAAGAAAATATCATGGGGGGGGGGAAGGTGCGGTTGGCAAACAGCCATAGAATGTGCATGTCATTTGCATAAAAATATGGTAATCTAATCTTGAAAAATCAAAGAAGTATTCCCAGAAGGAGAGGCAACTGAGCTGAGATTTTTAAAGACCGCTAAGTATCAGTAGGATAAAGGGTAAAATTGGGTGAGATATTTTCTTGCAGATAAAAGGATTCCACACAAAGTATCAAATGTCAGCAAGAATACTAATGATACTACTACTGCTTTAGTATGGTTAGAAAGTAAAGGGTCTTTGTGGATTGTGCAAAAGTTCTAAGTGACAAGGTTTACAAGGACCAAGACATTAAATTTTATGCTGTTGAAATTTGTCCAGTGTTTTGATACTTTTTTATAATTGTAAATTTTGTAGGAGCCCTTATTTCACTGTTTTTCTCCTGACTCCTTCACTTGACATTTTTATCCTAGGAGCCAGTTTCTAGACCATGCATGATTTGGAGGGAAACTTACAAATAAGTAGGATCTGGTGACAAACAGTGGAATATTGGTCTAGTTGCTATACAGACTAGTGTTTAATACCCCTAGATTGCCTCAGAATTAATAAGATAATAAGAACCAGGCAGGTGCCAACCTGGATCTGATAAGCTGAGTTGCCTATCTGTAGTGCAATGAGTCGGAATCCACTTGATGGCATCTGGTTTAGTCCCTGGGCAGGGCAAACGGTTAACACGATCAGATGCTAACTGCAATGTTGCAGGTTCGAGTGCACCCAGAAACACCTTGGACAAAAAGGCCTGGTGATTTGCTTCTGAAAAGTCAGCCACTGAAAACCCTATGGAGCACAGTTTTACTCTGACACACATGCTCTTGGGTCAATAAGAGTCAGAATTGACTCAACAGCAAGTGGATTACTGGTAACAAAGTAGGGCAGGAGGGAAGGACTCAGAGGCCACAATGACATCAGACTTTATCTAGAGCTCCAGAACTACTCTGTCTGACAGACCTATTTGCGTTAATTAAGAAAGCACTTATTAAGTACTAGACACTGTGCTAGAGAAAAAGAATGAAATAAGCATCATCAGAGCAGATTGGGAGGAGTGAGACAGCAGAGTACACCAGAAATATCAAGGAGTTGGGTATGGCTGAAGTAAAAGAGAGATGGGGTAGAGTAATTGGAGATGGGTCTGGAGAATGGAAGAATCCAGATCTGAAAGGCCATAGTGCCTCATTGATTTTAGGTACCCTACAGAAGGTAGGGAGGAGATATTGAATTCTGTTTCATAGACAAGTGAAACAATATAAGAAAAATGAGAAAATACTGACATAAGCTGAAGAAGTAAATAAAAGAATATCTGACCTATTTCAGGTACTCATTATTTCTCACCTTGACTTTTAACTTTTATTGCATTGAGATACCAGTTTATATACAATAAAATCACACACCTTAAGTATTCAGTTCCATGAGATTTGAAAATTGACCTTGTGAGGATGTATTTCTATACTTGTAATTCTCTTTTGTTAATCCATTTGTCTGTTGTTAAGCAGACACCTTGCTGTCTCTGTTGTTGTTTTTTTTTTTACAAGAAAATTTTGGCTGCTCTAGATTCACTGAATTTATATATAAATTTGAGAATCATATTTCCTATATCTATAAAACAGTCTGCTGGAATTTTGATAGGGATTGCTCTGAATATACATATGTTAATGTAAGGGGAAAGTACCTCTTAACAACATTGAGTCTTCCAGTCCATGAATGTAATGTATCTCTCCATTTATTAAGTCTTCTAAATTTTACCTCATCAATGCTTTGTAGTTTTTAGTGCAGAGGTTTAGCACAAATTTTGTTTAATTTATATTCCCGCCACCAAGTGTCTGTCAGTTTGTTGTACTGTGGTTGCTTGCCTGTTGCTGTGTCACTGGAAGCTTTGCCATGTAAGGTCACCTTTGGTGGACAGGATTCAGTGGAGCTTCCAGACTAAGACAGACTAGGAAGAAGAATCTGGCAGTCAACTTCTGAAAAAATTGGCCAGTGAAAACCTTATGAATAGCAGCAAAACATTGTCTGATATAGTGCCAGAAGATGAGCTCCTCAGGTTGGAAGGACAAATATGACTGGACAAGGGTTGCCTCCTCAAAGTAGAATCTACCTTATTGACATGGATGGAGTTAAGCTTTTGGGACCTTCATTTGCTAATGCGGCATGACTCAAAATGAGAAGAAACAGCTGCAAACATCCATTAATGATCAGAATCTGGAATGTAAGAAGTATGAATCAAAGAAAATTGAATGTCATCAAAAATGAAATGGAAGGTAAAAAGATTGATATCCTAGGCATTAGTGAGCTGAATTGAGCTGTTATTGGCCGTTTGAATGAGACAATCATATGGTCTACTATGCCAGGGATGACAAATTGAAGAACGGCATCACATTCATCTTCAAAAAGAACATTTTAAAATCTATCCTGAAGTATAATGCTGTCAGTGATAGGATAATATCAAAAGGCCTACAAAGATCAGTTAATGTGATTACTATTCAAATGTACGCACCAACCACTAATGCCAAAGATGAAGAAATTAAAGATTTTTACCACATTTTAGAGTCTACAATTAACCAAACATGCAATAAAGATTCATTGTTAATCACTGGTGATTGGAATGAGAAAGTTGGAAACAAAGGGAAAAGATTGGTAGCTGAAAATATGGCCTTGGTGATAGAAATGATGCCAGAGATAATATGATAGAATTTTGCAAGACAAATGACTTATTCATTGCAAATATCTTTTTCTGAACAACATAAAGAGCAACTGTAGAGGTGGCTGTCTCTGAATGGAATACAGAGGAATCAAATCGATGACATCAGTGGAAGGAGACAATGGAGAAACACAATAACATCAGTTAGAAGAAGGTTAAGTGCTGACTGCAGAACAGACCATCAATTGCTCATATGCAAGTTCAGCTTGAAGCTGAAGAAAAGTAAAACAATTCCACAAGAGCCAAAGTATGACCTCGAGTATATCCCACCTGAATTTAGAGACTACCACAAGAATAGATTTGATGCATTGAACACTAATGACAGAAGACGAGTTGTGGGATGACGTCAAGGACAGCATACCTGAAGAAAGCAAAAGGTCATTAAGAAGAGAGGAAAGAAATAAAAGACCAAAATGGATGTCAGAGGAGACTCTGAAACTTGCTCTTCAATGTTGAGTAGCTAAAGCAAATGGAAGAAATGATGAAGTAAGAGAGCTGAACACAGATTTCAAAGGGTAGCTTGAGAAGACAAAGTAAAGTACTGTAATGAAATGTGCGAAGACCTGGAGTTAGAAAACCAAAAGGGAAGAACACACTTAGCAGTTCTCAAACTAAAAGAAATGAAGTTAAAATTCAAGCCTTGACTTGTAATACTGAAGGATTCTATGGGTAAAATATTGAATAACACAGGAAGCATCAAAAGAAGATGGAAGGAATAGACAGAGTCACTGTACCAAAAAGAGTTAGTTCAACCATTTCAGAAGATAACATATGATCAAGAACCAATGGTATTGAAGGAAGAAGTTAAGGCTGCACTGAAAGCACTGGTGAAAAATAAGACTTCATGAAGTGATGGAATATCAATTGAGACGTTTCAACAAATGGCTGCAACACTGGAAGACTCACTTATCTATGGCAAGAAATTTGGAACACAGCTACCTGGCCAACCAACTGGAAGAGATCCATATTTGTGCCCATTTCAAAGAAAGATGATCCAACAGAAAGTGAAATTATCAAACCATGTCATTAATATTACACTCAAATAAAATTTTCCTGAAGATAATTAAAAAACAGTTGCAGCAATACCTCAACAAGGAATTGCCAGAAATTCAAGCTGGATTCAGAAGAGGATTTGGAACTAGGAACATCATTGCTAATGTCAGATGGGTCTTGACTAAAAGCAGACATTATCAGAAAGATGTTTACCTGTGTTTCATTGACTATGAAAAGACATTCAACTGGGTGGGTCATAACAAATTATGGATAACATTGCAGGGAATGAAATTCCAGAACACTTAACCGTGCTCATGAAGAACCTGGATATAGACCTAGAGGCAGTCATTAGAACAAAATAAGGGGATACTCCCTGGTTTAAAATCAGGAAAGCTGTACATCAGGTTTGTATCATTTTACCATATTTATTCAATCTGTATGCTGAGAAAATAATCCGAGAAGCTGGACTACATGAAGAAGAATGGGCCATTAGGATTGGAGGAAGACTCATTTACAACTTTATATATGCAGATGATACAACCTTGCTTGCTGAAAGTGAAGAGAACTTGAAACACTTACTGATGAAGATCAAAGACTACAGCCTCCAGTAAGGATTGTACCTCAACATAAAGAAAACAAAAATCCTCATAACTGGACCAATAAACAACATCATGATAAACAGAAAATATTGAAGTCAAGGATTTCATTTTACTTGAACCAACAATCAACGCCCATGGAAGCAGCATTCAAGAAATCAAACGATGTATTTCATTGGGCAAATTTGCTGCAAAAGACTTCTTTAGTGTTAAAAACTGAAGATGTCGCCTTGAGGACTAAGGTGTGCCTGACCCAGGCCATGGCATTTTCTATCACCTCATTTGCATGTGAATGGAAGACTGAAGAAGAATTTATGCCTTTGAATTACAGTGTTGGCAGAGAATATTTAATACACCAGGGACTGCCAGGAGAGAAACAAATCTTTCTTGGAAGAATTACAGCCAGAATGCTCCTTAGAAGCAAGGATGGGGAGACTTTGTCTCACATACGTTGGACATGTTATCAGGAGGAACCAGTTCCTAGAGAAGGACATCGTGTTTGGTAAAGCAGAGGGTCAGCGAAAAAGAGGAAGACCCTCAAGGAGATAAATTGGCACAGTGGCTGCAACAATGGGCTCAAATATATCAGCAACTGAGAATGGTGCAGGACAAGGCAGTGTTTCTTTCTGTTCTACATAGGGTTGCTACGAATTAGAACTGACTCAGTGGCACCCAACAACAACAACCTATTGACTGCAGTAATGCTAGAAACTAAAACATCATATTATATTGAAGCACACTGAAAGGAAATACTGCATGAAGTCTTTATGAATGAAAAGGGAATAGTGAAGGCTTAAAAAAAAAAAACCCATTAAAATATGATAAATCCATCAGTAACCACATCATCATTATAAGTTGGCATGAGGAGAAAAAAAGAAACTTCAGATTAATACCCTGTCAAGATAAGCTTTTAACTCTTTCCTGTACCATCCATTTAGCTCATTTACTTTCTATCTGGCACTGAGAGCCAAACTGCTTCTCCAGGGGACTGCAATGTGGAGTTCTCTCATTATTTCAGAGAGAAGCCAGTATTGCCAGAAAACAGGGAGTTAAAGGTGCTCTGTCATACTGAGCTTGAACTGGAAGTTTGAGTTCTTTATTAAGGAAAATTATGAATTTAGTTTTCACATTCAGAACTCTTAGGTCATAACTAGAAAGCCAAGTATGAATCAGTAAATGGAAAACTGTTATTTACTAACTTCTATATGTGCATGTATAAAGTACATAAACATTCCTGGCGGCACAGTGGTTAAGAGCATGACTACTAACCAAAAAGTTGGTGTTAGGAACCCACCAGCCACTCCGCTGGAGAAAGATGTGGCAGTCTGCCTTGGAAACACCATGGGGCAGTTCTACTCTGCCCTGTAGGGTTTCTATGAGTCGGAATTGACTCAACAGCAATGGTTATATGTGCATGTGGATTTCCTGAGTGGTGCAAGTGGTTAATATGCTGGTCTGCTAACTGAAAGGTTGGAAGTTTGAGTCTACCTAGAGGCACCTCAGAAGAAAGTTCTGGTAGTTTACTTCTGAAAAATTAGTCATAGAAAACTCTGTGAGGCACAGTTCTATTCTGACACACAGGGGTCTTCATGAGTCAGAATCAACTTGACTAAAACTGGTTTATATGTAATTATAAGTATTTATTAATACAGATGCATTAACATTTAGTACAGAAATGATTTCAGAGGGAAATAAAAATCAATTCTATCAAAGACCAGTGACCTCCTCTCCTAATTCCACCCTAGCCTCGATAGAGTTCCTGGTTTGTGTTTGATCTATTCAGTATTCCCCAGGCCAGGTAGAGTCACCTATGTTCTGTCTGCTGTTGCTGAGAAACTAGATAGATGATAGATGGATGGATGAATGGATGGATGGATGGATGGATGGATAAATGTTTAGATTCACCTGTTACTCCATTCAGACAAGATGCACTGAATTTTAATCAAAATGAAAATGAAATGTCTAGCTGGTATATTATGAACATTAGGGGAAGATGAGGTCTAACAGGGACAGATCTGGCAGATTCTAGGGCTTTTCAGACACTTAACTGTCTCACTGTTGTCATAGACACTGCAATATCCTCAGGAGTGCTATACAGGAAGCTGAAGTCTAGGAAATGGAAAAGAAGAGGAAGTAACAAAACAGCTCATGAGAAAGGAGAAGAGAAGAGAAAGATTAGGAGGAAGGGAAGTTGTGAGGGATGAGAGGAAGGGGAGAGATAGATAGCAGTGAGGAAATGGGAAGAGAAGAAAGAAAATGGAGAGTGAAGAACAATGTTGGGGAAGAAAGAAGGAACAACCAGACCTTTAGCTGAAAAAGACTTATAGAGAGCTTTTTCGGAAGCTCAGGAATATGTTTTAAGAAGTGGCTGCAGCATCACATATTGCTGGGAGGGGGACACTCTCCCCGAGCTCCAAAGTTCTGAGCCTTTGTTTCTAAGTTCGCCTTCCAGGAGCTTCCTGACTAACACACTCACTCATCTTACTTATTTTTTCCCATATATTTCTTTTAAAATGTTGTTTATATTATTCTAATCTTTAGTCAATTTTTGTTCTAGAGTGATTTCGTAGTTTTATATATATGTGTGTGTGTTTTCTCTAAATAAATTCTACTTCTTTCCCCACATATTAATAAATACTGCCTATGAAAAGTGTTTATTAAATTAGGAATTTGAGATAATTTTTTTTATTGTTGTAATTAAATGAAGTTTACATTTCAAGTTATTCTCCCATACAGAATTCTCTTTTTTGACATACATCGTTATGAGACCCCAACCGCTCACCCTGTTCTGCGACAGCACACTCCTCCCCTCTGCCCCTGATTCCCCATGAACATTCAACCAGCTCGTAACTCTCTTTGCCTTCACATCTCACCTCTGGACAAAAACTGCCCCTTTGGTCTCTTGTATCTACTTGACTAAGAGGCACATTCTTCACAAGTATCACTTTATGTCCCACAGTCCAGTCCTATCCCTGTCTGAAGAGCTGGCCTCAGAAATTGTTTTAGTTCTGGGGTGATAAAGAGACCAGGAGCCATGCTCTCTGGGGCACCTCCAGTCTCAGTCAGACCATTAAGTTTGGTCTTCTTACTAGAATTTGAGTTCTGCGTCCCATCATTCTACTGCTTCATCAGGGACCCTCTGTTGTGTTCCCTGTCAGGACGTTCATTGGTGGTAGCTGGGCACCATCTAGTTCTTCTGGTCTCATGCTGATGAAGTCTGTGGTTTATGTGGCCCATTCTGTCTCTTGGGACAATACTTTCCTTGTGTCTTTGGTGTTCTTTGTTATCCTTTACTCCAAGTGGTTGGGACCAACTGATGCATCTTAGATGGTCACTTGCAAGTTTTTAAGACCCCAGATGCTACTCACCAAAGTAGAATGCAGAACATTTTCTTAGTAAGCTTTGTTATGCAAATTGAAATAGATGTCCTCTGAAAGCATGGTCCCCAGACCCCTACCCCTGCTACTCTCTCTCTCAAAGTATTTGATTGTATTGAGGAAACTTCTTAGCTTTGGTTTAGTCCAGTTGTGCTGGCTTCCCCTGTAGTGTGTGCTGTCCTTCCCTTCACATAAGATGATTCTTATCTACTATCTAGTTAGTGAATAACACTCACCCTCCCTCTCCACCCCCATAACCATCAAAGAATGTTTTCTTCTG
>NW_004444242.1:706000-707697 GCF_000243295.1 Trichechus manatus latirostris
AATTGGGTTATTTGTCTTTTTGCTGTTGAGGTTTTGCAGTATCTTATATATTTTAGAGATTAAGCACTGATCGAATTTGTCATAGCCAAAAAATTTTTCCCAGTCTGTAGGTTGTCTTTTTATTCTTTTGGTGAAGTCTTTGGATGAGCATAAGTGTTTGATTTTTAGGAGCTCCCATTTATCTAGTCTCTCTTCTGGTGTTTGTGCATTGTTACGTATGGTTTGTATTGTGTTTATGCCATGCGTTAGGGTTCCTAGCATTGTCCTTATTTTTTCTTCCATGATCTTTATCATTTTTGATTTTATATTTAAGTCTTTGATCCATTTTGAGTTAGTTTTTGTACATGGTGTGAGATATGGGTCTTGTTTCAGTCTTTTGCATATAGATATCCAATTATGAAAGCATCATTTGTTAAAGAGACTGTCTTTTCCCCAGTTAATGGATTTTGGGCCTTTGTCAAATATTAGCTGCTCATAGGTGGAAGAGCTTACATCTGGATTCTCAACTCCGTTCCATTGGTTTATGTATCTGTTGTTGTACCAGTACCAGGCTGTCTTGACTACCATGGCAGTATAATAGGTCCTAAAATCAGGTAGTGTAAGGCCTCCCACTTTGTTCTTCTTCTTGAGTAGTGCTTTATTTATTCGGGACCCCTCCCTTTCCATATGAAGTTGGTGATTTGTTCCTCCATCTCATTAAAAAATGCTGGTGGAATTTGGATCGGGATTGCATTGTATCTTTAGATTGCTGTGGGTAGAAATGACACTTTCACAATGTTGAGTCTACCTATCCATGATCAAGGTATATTTTTCCACTTATGCAGTTCTCTTTTATTTTCTTGCAGTAGTGTCTTCTAGTTTTCTCTGTAAAGATCTTTGACTTCCCTTGTTAGATTTATTCCTAAGTATTTTATCTTCTTGGGGGCTATTGTAAATGCTATTGATTTGGTGATTTCCTCTTCAAGGTTCTCTTTGTTGGTGTCAAGGAATCCAGTTGATTTTTGTATGTTTATCTTGTATCCTGAAACTTTGCCGAACTCTTCTATTAGTTCCAGTAGTTTTCTTGTGGATTCCTTGGGATTTTCTGTGTATAAGATCATATCATCTGCAAATAGAGATACTTTGACTTCTTCCCTACCTATTTGGATGCACTTTATTTCTATTTCTAACCTAACTGCTCCGGCTAGGACTTCCAGCACAATGTTAAATAAGAGTGGTAATAAAGGGCATCCTTGTCTGGTTCTTGTTCTCAAGGGGAATGCTTTCAAAATCTCTCCATTCAGGATGATGTTAGCTGTTGGTTTTGTATAAATGCCCTTAATTATATTGAGGAATTTCCCTTCTATTCCTATTTTATTGAGAGTTTTTGTCATGAATGGGAGTTGGACTTTGTCAAATGCCTTTTCTGCATCGATTGATAAGATCATGTGGTTCTTGTCTTTTGTTTTATTTATGTAATGGATTATGTTGATTGTTTTTCTAATGTTGAACCATCCCTGCATATCTGGTATAAATCCCACTTGATCATGGTGAATTATATTTTTTGATATCTTGCTGAATTCTATTGGCTAAAATTTTGTTGAGGATTTTTGCGTCAATGTTCATGAGGGATATCGGTCTGTAATTTTCTTTTTTTGTGGTGTCTTTACCTGGTTTTGGTATCAGGGTTATTCTGGCTTCATAGAATGGGTTTGGGA
>NW_004444242.1:708496-727647 GCF_000243295.1 Trichechus manatus latirostris
TGATGTCTCTTTTTGTGTGTCATTCACAGTTTCTTTGGTCCTCTTAGTGTTCTGTGCTGAGTCGTTTTCCTTTAATGTATTTTTTTTTTTCATCTTTTTCTTTGTTCTAGATTTTGTGTTTTTTGGGTCTTTATTTTTTTCTTCTATTTTATTTTGATTTGTAGGATTGTTAGATTTCTTTGTGGTTACCTTAATATTTACCCGTATTTTTCTACATTTATACCAGCCTTTTATTACTTTATATTACCTTAACTTCCCCTCCATATAGAAAATCAATGTCTCTATTTTTTAAGTCCCTCTTTTTTTGTTTTAATATTATCCTGCTTTACTTATTGATACCTGTTTCTCTATTTTCAATGTTTTAGCTTTGATGTATTTTTAATTTCTGTAGCTGAGTCAATATCTGATTGCTCTTTCCTGTGTTCTAGTCTTGCATTGTTAGCTGGTGTTATTGATTATCTAACCGTAGGACTCCCTCTAGTATTTCTTGTAATTTTGGTTTGGTTTTTGCAAATTCCCTGAACTTTTGTTTATCTGGAAATGCCCTAATTTCGCCATCATATTTGAGAGATATTTTTGCTGGATATATAACTCTTGGCTGACAGTTATTTTCCTTCAAGGCTTTAAATATGTCATCCCATTGCCTTCTTGCCTGCATGGTTTCTGCTGAGTAGTCTGAGCTTATTCTAATTGACTCTCCTTTGTAGATGACTTTTCTTTTATCCCTAGCCACTGTTAAAATTCTCTCTTTATCTTTGGTTTTGGTATGTTTGATTACAATATGTCTTGGTGACTTTCTTTTGGGATCTACCTTGTGTGGGGTTCGATGAGCATCTTGGAGAGATATCGTCTCATCTTTCATGATATCAGGGAAGTTTCCTGTCAACAAATCTTCAACAATTTTCTCTTTATTTTCTGTTATCCCCCCCTGTTCTGGAACTCGAATCACTCATATCTTATTTCTCTTGATATGACATGACTCTTAGAGTGTCTTCATTCTTTTTAATTCTTTTATCTGATTTTTCCTCAAATAAGTTAGGGTCAAGAGCTTTATCTTCAATGTCACTAATTCTAACTTCTACTGCCTTAATTCTTCTCCTATGACTTTCTATTGAGTTGTCTAATTCTGAAATTTTATTGTTAATATTCTGGATTTCTGATTGCTGTCTCTATGGATTCTTGCAGGCTATTAAATTTGGCATTATGTTCTTGAATAATTTTTTTAAGTTCCGCTACTACTGTGTCTGTATGTTCCCTGGATATTTCTGCATTCTGTCGAATTTCCTTTCTTATTTCTAGAAGAGTTCTGTATATTAATCTTTTGTATTCTGCCTCTGGTAATTCCAAGAAGTTCTCTTCCTCCAGAGAATTTATTAATTATTTTGGGAGCTTGCTGAAGCCATCATGGACTGCCTCTTTCTGTGACTTGATATCGACTGTTGTCTCCGAGCCTTCAATAGTTTGTTCTAATTTTATTTTGTATTTGCTTAGTGAGACCTATCTTCTTATTTTGTTTTGTTTTGATATGCCCAAATAGGCTGCTTGTGTGCACTAGTTTGATTTTTGACACCTTTGTATCTCTAACATCCTGTCACCAGGTAGTTAGTTCTATAACTAAGTATGTGCACACAGGAGTCTGTTAAATTTTCCTGTTTGTGTTCAGCTCAGGTGTTCAGGCAGTCGGTCACCAAGTGTGTGATGCAGGCTTTCACCCCCAGTCCTAGAGAGGTGTGGGTGATTGATGCAGGCACTGGACTCTGGCTGTGGTAGGGGATCATGCACTGAGCCAGGCAGGGGGCTGACGGCTGCCCCTGAGAGTCTGAAAGGAAAGCATGTCCCTATTCTCTACGGTGAGTAGGTAGGTGAGTTTTGCAGCTGGACTAAGAACACCCCACTCTGTTGGCTGTAAAGACTTGAGGGCACCACTTTTTCTTGGACTCCTGTAGCAGGTGACTAGGCGCTTTAGGTGCTACCACCAGTCCTCAAGCCCCTGCTGCAGATCTATAAAAGTGCCTACTTAAGGGGTAGGGCTGTTTTGAGGGTCACGGATCTGCCAGTTCACTGCTGAAGCAGTTGAAGTCAAATTTCAGGTGTTTGCCCTGTTGTACTATGGCAGTGAGGACTAACGCTGTTGAGATGGGTCCCCACAAGTCTATACAGGGTTGTAAGGCACTGGGAGTCTGCGGACCCATGATACCTGTGCCCAGCAAAGGAGCTGTGCCTTCCCTGTGTTCCTGGCCTAGGGGAGCAAGCAGCTTATTTGTTCCCTCTCCAAGGCCAGGAGAATGGGCCAGGGTGCATTTTGGGATCTAGTTCCGGCCCACCAGACTCCTGGTGCAGAGCGCAGAGGGAGGAGGTAATGAGAGAGAGGTTTTTCCCAAAAGGGCTTTTTTTTTGTCCCTGTGAAAGGGTGCATGCATGTACTTATCCTAGCCTCTTGGGAGCTGCTCTTCACTGGTTTGGAGTGTCCAAGCAGAATCTCTGCTGCTGGGTCTCTCTCAATGTGGAAACTGCTTCTGGAGCGCCCGCAGAGCACAGCTGTTTGCCTGTTTCACCGCGGACTGGCGTGGCTGTGGCGCTGCAGTTTCGCCGCCGTGGCTCTAGCCCTTCTCACTTCTTCCAAAAGGTCTCCATCTCCCATGTCACTCAGATGGACTTCTTAACCTCGCCTTGTTCAGGGGTTGCAGATATTCACATAGAATCAATTCACTTGTTTTTCCAGGTCTTTGTTGTTTAAGAGGGATATAGGAAGCGTCTAACTACTCTGCCACATTTACAAAATCGTTTTTAATTGGTTGATTTACATTATGTGGAGAAATTTACAATAAAATAGTCACCTATAAAATACAATTATGTCAGCAAATATAAGAAAAATAATGATTGTATTTATTGTATTACCTGATTTTATTATAGTGTACCCATATAGATTGCTTCTTTGTATATTCTTTCTTTCTGTTAGAAAATCTGAGTAAGTGAACACATGATTTCACATTTCCTTTATGTTAGAATTCTGGTAATATCTCACAGAAACCATGTACTTGCAGCTCTCATGCATTCATTTCTGAACTCATTCATCACATACCTATTGAGCTCCTCCTGAGTGTTGGTCACTATTCCAGGCACTGGCGTCACAAAGATAGACAAGCTCCTGCACTTGGAAGCTTGTATTCTCATAGGTTAGTGGGGGAGGCAGGTACAGAATCCACAATAGAAATGTGTTTGAACAATTTTGGAAGTATGTGCATGGGTTACCATTGGAGTAAGAAGGAAAGAGAGAGATAGAATGGGAGGGAACTTCAAAGAAGAGGTCTCTTGAAGATTTTAAAATGATGAATAAGTTGTATTTAGGAAAAAAGAGATGGAGGGACATACTAGTAGGAGAAGCAGCATTTTCAAAGACACAGTTGCCTGAGCAAGGGATCATGGGTGGCCAGAACTTAAGTGGTGCTAACTATAAAGTTAAGGTAGATTAAGAAACACATTCCATCCTTTTCTAAGAAGTTTGCACTTCATCCTATTATCAATAATCAAGTCCTGCTTTATTATTATCTAATACTTGCTACTTACTCTTGTGGGAATGTGTGCAAGTTATTTAATTTCTCTGAATTTTGGTGGTGTCTTCATGTGTTATTATAGGAATGGGAAGCTTCCCTTCCCAGGCATGTAATGAAAAGGGAAATAATGTGACCACTATAAACATACTCTATGAATATAAGTGTCCGTAAAAGTTAGTCATCAGATCTGTGTTTCAAAATCATTTCACCAGGAATTAAAACCAGACAAGATTAGAAGTAGGGAGTCAGGCAAGAGTCTAGGTCAAGAACTCAAATGGACTGAGATTGATGGCCAAATGAGAGCTGTGGAAAAGGGAATGGAAGAAAAGGAAAAAGCTCAGGTTATGAATATGAGACTCAAATGTATTCAAAATAATAATAGTAACTACCGTTACTGGTGCCAACCACAAGTACTCACCTAAGCACACTAGCAGTTATATCATTAACCTGTACAATAATCTATGTTATAATAATGTTACCATATTTTTTTATGAAAAAGAAAATTTAAGATGTGAAAAGCTGTTAGTTGCCCAAGGTAAATGGAAGACTTTGAATTCAAATGTTCATTTTTTAATTCAAAAGCCATCGCTTATACCAGTATACTAGGCACTTAATTTTCAATATGCCTTTTATTTTACATGTTCTTGTTAATTACAACCAAAGCATTAAAGTGACTTCTTTTCTCCCTTCTCCGCTGGGGTGACAGAGTGAGTGGGATCAGGGAATAGTTCAGAAGAAAGAAGTCCAAGTCTGTATGTCTTCTATACCTTAGGGGTTAAAAGATAAAAGAATGAGAAGAACATGGTTCTCTATAGTGTCTGATCTAGTTCAACAGGTTTGGATTTAGTTATAGATTTGGGCCAAATTTCTAGTAAATAATGAAGAACGTACGTCTAGTTAGAGTTCGCAGGATTCCAACACTAATTTGAGGGAGGTAGTTGTTGAATTACAGATTTTGGTCTCCAATATTTCTTTCTAGGTTAAACTACAACTCACTGTCTCTTTGATGTCTGATATTACCCAACAAGGAAAGTGAACGTTTTATATTAGATGTTTTGTTGCTGTTGCTGTTGCTACTGCTATTCCATTTCAGTGTGATCTTCTAGAGGGTATCAAACACAATTGGGCCATTTTATGAGTATTAAGACAATCATTCAGTCATAACCTTTTGTGATTTTCTAAATAACTTCAGCTTACACAAGAATCGAAATTCTCTTTCAGGAAGCTCACTTAATGTTAATATGAATTTCTATCAACAATGAATAGATAACAACAATCAATTATTTATAAGGAATGAATTTAAAATTATAGTAATAATAATACTGATGTTTGTATATTGCCTCTATTCCAAAAATCAAGTTATTTTCAAGTCTGAGTCACTGGCCCAAGATATGGCACTTACGATCAAAGGCAATTTCAAGAATAAAGAGAAAATTTCCAAATGAATTAAAAAGCTGAGTTCCTGTCACTAGAATGCCAGGTCAGTGTTGACTCACTGCTTTTCTGTAGCTAACCAAGGGAATATTAAATTATTTGTGTGTGTGTGTGTGTGTGTGTGTGTGTGTGTGTGTGTGTGTGTGTGGGTATGAACTGACTTTCCTCAGCAGAAATACTTTTTCAGTTACAAATTCCCCAAGTATCTAATCTCAGAAGAGTTTGACCTTAACCTTCTCCTTCCACCACATCCAATCTGTTTCCAAGTCCCATTGATTCTTCCATTCCCTTTTCCACAGCTCCTAAATAAATCTCATTATATCTCTCACCTCAAAAGGCTGAGCTCTCTAATTCTTACCTATTTTTTGCCCAAACTCTTGTGGCATGCGGCTTCCAGGTGCATCTCTGCAGATCCAATTTTAGTAAAGGAAGTCAAATTTGTTTTTTGTTTTCCTTATTAAAACAAATCCAGCCCTATTCCAAAAATTTCAAATGGCAAAATCCTCCATTAATGCGATCACTCCAACTTTTAACTTCTCTTCACCAGGACTCATTAGTGCACCAAACTATATCTTTCTGCTCTCTCCCATATCTGTCATGATCATTTTCACCTCAGAAACATTGCTTATGTTGTATTACTGCATGAATTGTCCTTTCCTCTTCTCTCCATCTATTCAGATCTTACCTTTTTATTGTTTGGGAGATGGTACTATGATGTGTGCATATCTGAATGTACATAGTTTCAGATATGCTAGGGTTCAAATTCCTACTATACCATTGGTACCTACATGACATCCAGCACAGTATTTAACACTGCTGAGCCTAAGTTCTCAATAAAATTTCATTGTGACCTAATATTTACTTTGAGTTTTTATTTTTAGGGAGATGCAAAAATTATGTCAATGATTCTTAACATTTTGTGACATCAAAAACCTGGTTCCCACCACAAAAGCCAGACTTGCTCTGACAAGGAAATCTGCATATTGAAAGGCATTCTGAAGCTATACTTAGACTACACATTTTAAGAACATAAAAATTTCTATCAAGACAGCAATTTTTGATATGTCACATTAATGATATTTTCTGGTGCACATAGATTATAAGACACTCAAATAGACCAGAGAAGATATGAAATAAGTAAGCATGCTGATTACAGAAGGATGAATTATTGTTACATATTAAAAATCCTGTATATTTATACTTGGTTGAACAGTGTCCCCCATAAATTTATGCCTGCTAGGAACCTGTGAATGTGACCTTATTTGGAAATAAGGCTTTTGCAGATATAATCAAGTTAAGAAAAGGTCACATGGGATTAGAGTGGGCCTAATCCAAGGCTGGTGTCCTTATAAGAAGGGAAATTTGAACACAGACACACAAAAGAGAAAGACAACCATTTGAAGACAACAGAGACTGGAGATTAGACATGAATAATGGAGATCAAAGAACTGATGCCTTTGAATTATGTTGATGGCAAAGAATATTGAATATACCATGAACTGCTAGAAGAAGGAACAAATCAGTCCTGGAAGAAGTACACCACAGTGCTCCTTACAAGGGAGCATGGTGAGACTTTGTCTTACATACTTTGGACATGTCATCATGATGGACTGTTCCCTGGAGAAGGACATCATACTCTGCAAAAGGGGAAGCAAAACAGAAGAACACCCTCAACAAGATGGATTGACACAGTGGCTACAACAATAGGCTCAAACATAGCAATGATTTTGAGGATGGAGCAGGATCATGCAGTGTTTCATTCTGTTGTACATAGGGTCTCTATGAGTCGGAATCAATTCGACGGCACCTAACAACAACAACAAGAGATTGGAGTAATTCTGCCCAAGCCAGGAATTACAAGAATTGATGGGAATGATTAAAAATTAGAAGAGGCAAGTAAGTATTTTTCCCTAGAGACTTCAGAGGGAGCATGGCCCTGACAGCATCTTCATTTCAGACTTTTAGTCTCCAGAACTGTGAAAGAATAAAGTTCTGTTGTTTTAAGCTACTCAGTTTGTGGTAGTTTGTTACAACAGTTCTAGCAATCTAATATAACCCATATTACATGCTGGAATTGAGATTTCTATCAACTATCTCGATGTTCTCCAGTATATCCTTAATGTTGCTTCATATATGCCCATTGCCTCTCCAACATAATTTCACATGCTTTGTGAGCTAAGATTCGTCTTTAATTTATTTTGCATCCAGTGGATGGAGAGAAATGATCCAGTTGTACTGGATGACTAGAATTGTTTCGGGTTTAGAAGTGAGCTATATTGAACTGTCAGAATAACCCTGAGACAAGGTCTTTCCAGCCTCTATAAATTAGATAAATTATATTCAAAATCAAGGTTTGGAAGCTCCGTCATTACCTCCATTTTCAGATTTTAAAGAGTTTCCTCCTATGTGATCTTCCTTGTGGCCTCTTCACAATCAATGGTCCCTTCTGATGTCTCATCTGAAATAAATTTATATTAACAATAATTTGAAAATATTTATTTGGAATTTTAATTTTTTGTCTAAAGCATGACTTAGCTTAGGTTTCTTGTGGACATAAGCTTGAGAAAAAATAAAATAACGTATTTTTCCCACATTGTGTCTACATGACTAAAACGTATCCAGCTACCAGAAGTTTCTTAAACTGTTTTTATAAATAAATGTGTCCTATCATAGCAAAAAGTAAATTGTAGAATTTTAGCTAACCCAACCCTTTTAGTAGAGTTTTTCCAAAGTGAAAGTTCTGATCAACCCCTGCCTGCCTGATATCACTTTCTTTCTGTTTTATCGTGTTCTCAGCAGCTTCTCCTCTCACTGTATCTAACCAACTTCAGAACCATGATTTGACCCATTTAAAGAGATCTGATAAAGCCACTCTATTCACCAGCCGCCTAAATGAAGAAGTGTTGGAAAGTAGGCCAAAAGAAAATGACTGATATTAGATGAAAAGTTCTATGATCTTGTTGACAGGGTCTTATTGTAGAAAGATCACCAGCTCCTGGAGGCAGTACAGTTATGAACACTACAGACCTGGCTTCAGACGAACATGGGATTGAGTTCTGGATCTCTATGACACTGGGTAAGCTACTTAATGTCGAGAAGCCTCAGTTTACTTAGGAAAGTAGTACAACACATTTTGGTCATTGTGAGGATTTAATTAAATCATACATGTAAAATGCTTTGCACAGTGCCAGACTTATAATAATAAATGTAGTGGCTGTGGTTGTTTTTTTGCTGATACTCTTTGGAAGCAGGACTGATTTCAGTTACTAGCAGCATCACTTGTGGACTGTCTGATAAACAGAATAATAAAATTTAAATAGTTATTTTTATAAAATATGGTACATAGTAGTTGTTCAATAGATGTCTGTTTCCTTCTTTGCCAGGAAATAATAGTGAACAAACGGTATGTCTAATATTCGCATGGTGGGTTATTGGAGGTTTAGTAGTAGAGTTCCATGAGACAGACCAGGTTTCAGTTACCGGCCAATGTACCTAATTTACAGCCACCACTCAGCTCTCAGTGGAGGCTTGTGTGTTGCTGTGTTGTTTAACAGATTTCAGTGGAGCTTCCAGGCTAAGATGGATTAGAAAAAAAAGACCTGGTGATCTACTTCTGAGAATCAGCCAGTGAAAATCTTATGAATCACCAAGGTCCAATCTGCAACTGATCATGGAGGTAACACAGGACCAGTGTTCCTTTCTGTTGCCCATGAGGTGGTTACGGCAGCTGTTCAGCAGCTAACAACAGCAACAATATTTACATGATGGGAAACAATAGAATTCCAAGAGGTCTTCTTCTGTTTTGTTTGTTTATAAACTTGTCAGGTATGGTGATTTTGTTTGTTCTTATTCTCACATGCAGTCTCTAAAACTGTACGTAGGAAACAGCTTTTCTGATAACAAACCAATCTATCTGCATCTTTCTTCCCTGCTGATTTGATTGACATGCTAATCACCACCTTCTTAACTTCCAAATGATATCTTTTAACCAATTAACAATTTATGCTCTCTGAGATTACAGTCAACATTGAGCATTTTTTGTTAAGCCAAGTATTGCTTTGTTAAAGTCTGTTCATTTAATTAAAATTTTAAACCTCAGCTTTGCCACCCTGAGAAATTACAGTCTTTTAACACAAAATAGAATTTTTTAGAAAAATTAAGGGCTGATCTGACAACATCTGAGAAAAATTATACCATTATATTCACAATCTTAAAATTACTTATAGCAGCATGAATTATAATAGTTAAGAGGGCAAAAATAGTATTTTTTAGAAAAATTAAGGGCTTACCTGATAGGATCTGAGGAAAATTATGCCATTATACTCACAATCTTAAAATTATAGCTTAGAATAGTTAAAAACAGGTAAGAAAGAAAAAACAACAACAGTGGTCTCCAGTTCCCTCTTGCTTTGGAACTGTGGTCAATTCAACCAGCATTCTTGTTTGTTAGTGAGTGTGTTTATAATAGTGTTATGGGTTGAACTGTGTCCCCCAAAAATACCTGTTCAAGTCCTAAGCCTCAGTACCCGTGAATGTGTACTTATTTAGGACGAGAGTCTTTGCAGATGTAATTAGCTAATAACTAGCTAATATAATTAACATGAGGTCATGCTTGCGTAGGGTGGGCCCTAAATCCAATATGACTGGTACCCTTATGAAAAGAGAACAAGAGATACAGATGGACACACAGAGTGACACAAAGGGAAGAAGGCCATGTGAAGATGACAAAGAAATTGGAATAACACATCTACAAACCAAGGAACACCAAGGACTACCAGACACTGGAAGGGGCAAGGAAGAATTTCTCCCCAACAGCCTTCAGAGAGAGCATGGCCCTGCTGACACCTTAATTTCAGACTTGAGCCTTAAGAACTATGAGAGAATATGTTGTCGTTGTTTTAAGCCACCCAGATTTTACTACTTCGTTATGACAGACCTAGGGAACTAATACAAATAACAACACAAATTCTTATTTATTTCATTCAACAACTACTTTTCCACCACTATGATTTCTAGACTCTGGTCTAATTAGTGGGGAAGGGGGATAATAATAATAAAATAAAAAATAAAAAAATCAATGCCCTCAAGTTTCTTGTATTCTTGTGAAAAAAAATAGATGGTGAATATGTAAGCAATTATCGCATTTTTTGCAAATAATGCATGTTATATGCACTCACACATATGATAAAATGATGAAATTAAGTAAAACAGTTCTGGCATAGAGTGCCCAACCATATAAGCACATGTCTATGACATTTCCAGAAGTGAATTTTGGTCTCATTCACCAATCATTCCATATTACAGGTACATATATTGTTCTGTTCATTATCTTTCATTCTGTTCATTTTCTTTAATCTCTTGCTTATGTGTAATATAAAATCAATGCCTAACTTAAATGAAGTTTCCATGTGATCAGAAGTAAAAATTGAAGTCAGTAACATGTAAAAAAAGAAATTAGAAGAGGAGGCTCACAAAAATAACACATGGGGGTAGGGGGTTGCATGGTTAGCAAAAAACATATAATTCAACTGGCTATATGTGTAAAGATACAGTAAGTGAAAATAATGTCAGATAAGGAAAATTACCATGAATAAAATATAATAGGGTGATGGGATACTGGCAACAGTAAATAGAGTAAGGAGGAGACTACTACAGCTGGTCAAGGAAGGTCTCTTAGAAACTTAGACTTATGTGTTTTAAAGAAGAAGCCATATAAAGATCATTGAGAAAGTGTTCCAGGCAGAGTACTAAACAAAAGGTCTGCAGACTAGAGTTCTGTTCACTCTACAGGCCACATGAGTGTAGCATGTGAAGGTAAGGAGAGAGGTCAGTAACTAGTGTGGAGTGAGCAAAAGGAGGGCTACAAGAGATAAGCAGCAGCAGGGATGATGAGAAGAGTTCAAATCAGGAAAAATACTGGTAGTGTTCACCAAACTTGTTGATGTGTTGGATGTGGGGCTGAAAAGGAAAACAAAGAGGAGATGAAGATGCCTCGGTTTGGCCTGAATCATTGGGTGGATGGTGGTGCTAGTAACTGAGACCAGAAGAGAAAATGGAGTTATGGGGTGGGGAAATAGCAGCTTTGTTTTCCCCATGTTGAAGGTCAGATCCCTATTAGGCATAGGTGGAAATGCCAGGTGAGCAATTTCTATACTGCCTGGAGTATACAGGAGAAACCATGGCTGGGGATGTACGCTGTGGATCCAGCAGCATAAGGATGACATTTAAAGTCTGAAAGAGAGCACTTGGGAAGAGAATGTGGATAGAAAAAAGGGAGGATATTTAGGTATGAGAGAGAATTAGAACCCGGGGAAATGACTGAGGAAGAGAGCGCAGAAGACAGTAGGATAACTACAGAAGTATGGTGCTCAAGAAGCCTGGAGAACAAATTTCAAGTCACGAGGGGTCGACTCTGCAAAACAGTGGATAAGAGCTCATGTAAGATAAGATTAGAAATTAACCAGTGAATCTGGCCATATGAGGTTTTATGGGTGAACCTGATGGCACTACAGGATTACTTCTTTCAGCCTCTGAATATGCTGCAACCTCACCTAAAGCAGACTGAGTTGTTATTTCCAATTCCCCATTCCCTCCCTGTAGTTGGATCATACAGCTACTCCCTTGGTAACGTGACTTTGTTGTGCCTCCCGGTAGAGTAGGAAAAGTATACATCCCTTTCTCTTGACTCAGGGCTTTGTCATGCATCTGGTTATGTAGGAAAGATAGAGGATAACTGTAGAAGTTAAATCTTTTAGTAGTCAGGAGTTGCTCTTAGGTAGAAGCAGGCATATTTCTTTTACTACAACAGGAGAAACAGTACAAAATGCAGGAAAGATGCAAAGAGATCGATGATGTGGTGGTAGAAAGACAAAGAGGTTATAATCCGGACCTCTCTGCTAATCTTTAAACCATCTATGCTAAAATCTCCACCTCTCGTCTGCCAGTTTGTCGTACTGTGGTGGCTTGAGTGTTACTGTGATGCTGGAAGCTATGCTATTGATATTTCAAATGCCAACAGGGTCACCCATGGTGGACAGTTTTCAGCGGAACTTCCAGACGAAGACAGAGTATGAAGAAAGACCTGGTGATCTACTTCCGAAAAAAAATCAGCCAGTGAAAACCTTATGGATAGCAGAAGAACATTGTCTAATATAGTGCCAGAAGATAAGCCCCTCAGATTGGAAGGCGCTTAAAATACGACTGGGGAACAGCTGTGTCCTCAAAGTAGAGTCAACCTTAATGATGTGGGTGGAGTAAATCTTTCAGGACCTCATTTGCCATTAATAATTGGATGTTTAATATCATTATTAAAGACCGAAAATAGCATATCTCATTTCTGCTTTATTTCTTTGATTAGACTGTGACGGAGGCTAGAGAATAGGTCTATCTGTGTGCCCAGAAAGGAGAAATGAATTTTTGATGAATAACTAACAGAATTTGCCACACACACAACTTTTGTTGTGTTCTACCAGATGAAAGCCAGTTTATAATAATTTGAGTTTAGACCCTAACTGTATATATATTTACAAAAAATTCTTTGATAATTTGCCAAAATTTTCCTAAATACATACTTGGTAATTGAAGGGAGATTATATATTGTTTACACTTTTACAAAGCATTTATTTCAAGCAATCTCAATACTAACAGAAATTATTTGAGTCAACATACAGCAACTTATTTCTAGCATTTGAGCATTTTATTATGTCTTCTAGTATAGTTGTGCCTACGTACAGGTAGTCCTTGACTTTCAATAGGGTTCCATTCCAATGACTCTTTCTTAAATTGGTTCTGATGTGAGCCGAATACCTTTTTTTTTTTTTTTAGTTTTCATTATTACTGCCTTTTATTATCAGTATCTTTATAAATACGATCTTTGAACATCTGCAAGTGAAGTGAACATTTCGGAATGATAACATCTGCAAATTATTCCTGCAACATTGTATGTAGCACATTTACTAACTAAAAGATATACCAAAAAAAGAAAAAAAACAGACAGTTGAAAGTGCTGTTTGTCGAAACTCAAATACGTCATAAGTTAGGGACTATGTTCTTTTATTTACATATTGAAATAGATATTATTTTATCTTCTTCTTAGAGATAGGGTATTTTATTGATTTTTCTTTTAAATTTATAGGTACATAAGTTATATTATGATTATTATAAATTTAAATTTCAAATAAAAATATTTGTTATAAAAGAAGGTATTGGGTTTTATAGGCTTGAGACCATATTTTATGAGGACAGAGACAATTGAAAAGACATTCTCAAGGTACATGCAGGAAAATGGCATCCTGAACTATGCCAGTGATGTATATGTGAGAGCTGGAGGAAGCCACCAAACACTTCAGCCTCAGATGACCTGGAGAATGGTGATGTTGTTTGCAGTAATTCTCCAACATCTGAACGCTGTGCTCTTTATTGAGCATCACTGCCACACAGCCACAGGCAACTCTTCTTAATGTGAGGATTCAGTTTTGAGAACAGTTAGGGGAAAGGCCCAGAAGGAAAGATTCCATTTATCTGTTTATTCATTAAACAGAACAATTTTAATAACAGTCTGGTAGATTATTGACACAACCTAGAGGTATGGCATATATTTCTTCACCTTATCATGTGGACATTTGCTTAGAAATTAGAACTCAAGATGTCAGCAAAATATTTATCTTTAAACTCCCATTTCAATAACAGAAAACAAATAACTGTAACAAAGAGATGAAAACACATGCTTAGTGATAAATGATAGTATCCACATCTTACTAATAATATAAAATTTGCATGGTACTTTAGAGCTCTTTGGAGTTTATAGTGTTTTCCAATGTATTACTTAATTTCCTCCTCACAACAGCTTTGTAAGATAGCTATTATTTTGTTTTGTTTGTTTGTTTCTTTTCTTTGCTGAAGAACATGAAGCTTAGGAGGGCTAATTAAATTGATCAACATTGCTAAGTCAGTAAAGTGCGGAGTAAGGAATCAAGATTCCAAAGTCCAAAATGTATTACTGTACCACAGGAGATTTCCCCTGAAAGCTGAACTCTGTATCAGAAACTTTTGGGGGAGTACAAAAGAGAGGGGGTCTTGGATATGATGAAGTAGACCAAGAAGATCGCATAAAATATATATCCATTTATAGTCGTCTCCAACTGTTCTTCAACAATCTGTAGCCTTTGACAGCATCACTTCAGTGATATCTGTCACCAATTTTTTCTGGTTTTTGCTCTTCAACTTAACTTGATCTATGAAGATTTTCTCATGAAAATTTTTGAATATGTATTTATATAAACATTTCTCTGGGTTGGTACTTAGTATTCATTGGAATAAAGTTAAAATCACTACTACAGACACTTTCCTTGGGTAAGCCCAACTTCTGTGATTTCAACTACCACCTACAAGCTGGCCACATGCACAGCACTCTCCCAAATTCATCATCTCATTGTCCAGTTGGTGATTCTCCATCTCCTCTTAGTTATATCATGGGCACTTCAGGTTCAATGCATCTAAAAGTGAACTCTCACTCTCACCGACTTCTCAACATACAAACACACTCCACTCAACCCATAACTCTACACTCGCTCTATAATTCATCATCATGAGTTCATTCCCATAATTTGGACAACTGAGATGCATCCTTGATTGTTTCTTTACTCTAGTTATCCACTATTTCCAATGTTAATGATTGCAGCTGCTATTTTCTTAAAATTATTCTCCTCTTCTTCACACTACCACTCCCTTAGTTCAGCCCACCATCACATCATTTCCTAAATGAATTAACTGAAATCCTCTTGATTTTTCTGATCTCAATATTTCCACTGTCTAATCCATTATTGATGCTGTGGCAGGAAAATATGTCTGAATTAAATGTCTAGTAATATTCCTCCTCTATCGCCACATCCCATTACAGTCAAGAACATAGGAGTAACGTGTAGGTAGCAGATGGTACCATGTTCTCTCCTGCCCTTTGGATACCACACACAATGTTCTCTGTATCTGAAAACCCTTTTCATTCCCACTGTACATTCGTTTGATCAATTCGTACTCACCCTTCAGTATATAGCCTAGACAAAATTTATGCAGAGATCTCGTCATTTTGGAGCTTTTTCTTCTGCTCATGGGCCTACCAGTATCATTTTGTTGTTGTTATTGTGGTTTGTTTGTTTTTTGTTTTTGTTTGTTTGTTTTTGTTTTTTGCTCACTACCTGTGATGGTTAATGTTATGCGTCAGTTTGGCTAGGCCATGATTCTCACTGGTTTGTCATATATCCCTTTCAAGACCCGTGGGACATACGGTATGCCACCTAATTTTTATGCCTCTGGACTTCTTTGGAAAGGAGGAAGTTAGATTTTAATGCATTTGGCCTCAAGATGGGAGCCTCTTGGAATGCTTCAAACTCAAGAACCCTGATTTGGAGTGTCATTTATTTGTAGATTGAACATTGTCTTAGGTGATGCCTCCTAGATGCGTGAATTTTCTAAACTTTTGACAGGTTTGCCTTCATTTCTGTGACATAAGACTCCTCACTATGTTTCCCAATTACTATGTTCTCAGGAGAATGTGCTTATCATGAGAATAAGCTATTGCCGGTCTTCATTCAGTCATAGTGACCCTTTCTTCTTTACATCATTCCTTGTTTCCAGGTATTACTGGTTCCTTTCTTGTCTAGCTTCTGAACAGTAAATAATGCCTTTCCAATGAGGAATAATGCATTGAAGTGGTACTTTCAAGAGATTGGAACTCTTATAAGTTATTCTTAGCCTGAATTCAATCTTAAGGCCCACTGATTGCTTCCATGTGTAGCAGGTGGAATGCACTGCTATGAACAGTTCTGCAGTATTTCAGGGCTGCTATTTCTGCTTATTATGTTTGTATTGCTTTTTTTTATAATGAAGAATACACAGCAGTTGCAATTTTTCTGAGATTCACATTCCTTTAGATTTATTTATTTGGCCTGTAAGTACAGTTTTTGCAGTAAGGAGAAATGCATTGCACCATGTTGAGAAAAATTTTATGAAAAATAATAAAAAAGCTGAGAACCAGATTAGAATAAAATATATGTGCTTTCATGGCCAGGTGCCTTCATGTTTTACCTCATGTATTGCAAATTTCCAAGAAAAATAAAACAAAACAGTTTTAGCATTGGTTTATATCAGCAGGATTTATGTAATCCAGGGTCTGCTGGGACACAGGTAATCCCAGAAATGGGCATCAAAATCTATAACTCATAACAAAAATTCTGAATTTGTCTTGAGTTAACATGTTTTCAATAGTGAAAACCACATATTGTCATCAAAAAATTCAAAGGAGAAAATAATTGGGTCTTGAAAGGGATGTTATGTAATCACCCTCCATTTTGTGCTATGATGTGAGTGGCCAATCAATTGGAAATGTAGTTTCCTTGGAGGTGTGGGCTTACATCTAATATATATGGGTTTTCTGGGAAAGCTCTCTCTTTTTCTTGAACCTGCAAGCATCCACCTCATCATCCCCTGACCTCCGGTTCTTGTGACGTGACCCAGCAGCTTGCCATCTGATCTACAGATTTTGGTTTTGTCAGCCCCTACAACCAAATGAGTCAGGAGAAGCCTCTAGCCTGCTGTCTGATCCACAGATTTGAGATATGCCTGCCTCCACAATTGTGTGAGCCATTTCCTTGAAATAAATCGCTCACTATATGTATTAATTCAAAAGCAGTTGCAACAGTGCATCAACAGGGAAGTACCAGAAATTCAAATCAGATTCAAGAGAGGACTTGGAACAAGAGATGTCATTGCTAATATCTTATGGATCATGACTGAAAGCAGAGAATACCAGAAAGATATTTACCTGTGTTTCATTGACTATGCAAAGACATTTGACTGTGTGGATCATAACAAATTGTGGATAACACTGTGAAGAATGGGAATTCTAGAACACTTAATTGTCATGAGGAACCTGTACATAGACCAGGAGGCAGTCATTGGAACAGAACAAGGGGATACTGCTTGGTTTAAAATCAGGACAGGTGTGCATCAGGGTTGTATACATTCACCACACTTATTTAGTCTGTATGCTGAGCAAATAATCTGCTAACCTGGACTATATGAAGAACAGGGCATCAGGATTGGAGGAAGACTCACAACCTGCTATATGCAGATGACACAACCTTGCTTGCTGAAAGTGAAGAGGACTTGAAACACTTACTGATGAAGATCAAAGACTACTGCCTTCAGTAGGGATTACACCTCAACATAAAGAAAAAAGAAATCTTCACAAAGTAACCAATAAACAATATTATGATAAACAGATAAAATATTGAAGTTATAAAGGGTTTTATTTCTCTTGGATCCACGATCAAAGTCCATGGAGGCAGAGTCAAGAAATCAAAAGATGCATTGCATTGGACAAATCTGCTGCAAAAAACCTCTTTAAAGTCTTAAAAAGCAAAGATATCACTTTAAGGACTAGGGTGCACCTAACCCAAGCTATGGCGTTTTCAATCTTCTCATATGCATGTGAAAGCTGGAATATTGAATATACCATGACGGCCAAAACAATGAAAAAATCTGTCTTGGAAGAAGTACAGTCAATTCTGACTCATAGTAACCCCATATGACAAAGTAGAACCGGCCTGTATTGTTTTCATGGCCGTAATATTTATTTATTTGTTTTTCCCATACAAAAATTTATACGTACATTGTTATGTGAGCCTAATTGCTCTCCCCATACTGTGACAGCACATTCCTCCTTTCCATCCGATTCCCCATGTCCATTTAACCAGCTCCTAACCCTCTCTGCCCTCCCATCTCACCTCCAGACAGAAGCTGCCCATTTAGTCTCTTGTATCTACTTGAGCTAAGAGGCACACTCCTCACGAGTATCACTTTATGTCCCACAGACCAGTCCGATCCCTGTCTGAAGAGTTGGCCTTGGAAAATGTTTTAGTTCTGGGCTGATGGAGAATCCAGGGGCCATGCTTTCCAGGGTTCTTCCAGTCTCATCAGACCATTAAGTCTGGTCTTCTTACTAGAATTTGAGTTCTGCACCTCACCTTTCTCCTGCTCCATCCGGGACACCCTGTTGTATTCCCTGTCAGGGTGATCATTGGTGGTGGCCGGACACCATCTAGTTCTTCTGGTCTCAGGCTGATGAAATCTCTGCTTTATGTGGACCTTTCTGCCTCTTGGGCTAATACTTTCCTTTTGTCTTTGATGTTCTTCATTCTCCTTTACTCCAGGTAGCTGGGACCAGTTCATGCATCTTAGATGGTTGCTTGCAAGCTTTCAAGACCCCAGATGCCACTCACCAAAGTAGGATGCAGAACATTTTCTTAATAAGCTTTGTTATGCCAATCGACCTAGATGTCCCCTGAAGGCAAGGTCCCCAGACCCCTACCCCTGCTACTCTGTCCCTCAAAGTGTTTGATTGTATTCAGGAAACTTCTTATCTTTGGTTTAGTCCAGTTGTGCTGACTTCCCCTATAGTGTGTGCTGTCCTTTCCTTCACCTAAGATAATTCTTATCTACTATCTCGTTAGTACATAGACCTCACCCTCGCTCCTCACCCTCGTAACCATCAAAGAATGTTATCTTCTGTGTTTAAACCTTTTCTTGAGTTCTTATGATAGTGGCCTTATACAATATTTGTCCTTCTGTGACTGACTAAATTCACTCAGCATAATGACCTCCAGCTTCCTCCGTGTTATGTTTCACGGCTTCATCATTGTTCTTTATTGTTGTGTAGTAATCCACTGTGTGGATACATCATAATTTGTTTATCCTTTTGTCCACTGATGGACACCTAGGTTGTTTCTATCTTTATGCTATTGTGAACAGTACTGCAATGAACATGGGTGTGCATATATCTGTTCTTATGACAGCTATTAATTCTCTAGGATTTATTTAAAGGAGGGGGATAGCTGGATCATATGGTACTTCTATTCCTATCTTTTTAAGGAAGGGCCAAATTGATATCCAAAGTGGTTGTGCCATTTTACATTCCCACCAACAGTGTATGTGTTCAAGTCTCTCCACAGCCTCTCTAGCGTTTATTATTTTGTGTTTTTGGATTAATGCTAGCCTTGTTGGGGTGAGATGATATCTCATTGTAGTTTTGATCTGCATTTCTCTAATGGCTAATGATCATGAGCATTTCTTCATGTGTCTGTTAGCCACCTGAATATCTTCTTTGGC
>NW_004444242.1:727754-729340 GCF_000243295.1 Trichechus manatus latirostris
TCAGCTGCTCATAGGTGGATGAATTTAAGTCTGGATTCTCAATTCTGTTCCATTGGTCTATGTATCTGTTGTTGTACCAGTACCAGGCTGTTTTGCCTACCGTGGCAGTATAATAGGTTCTAAAATCAGGTAGTGTGAGGCCGACCATTTTCTTCTTCCTCTTAAGTAATGCTTTACTTATTCCGGGCCTCTTCCCTTTCCATATGAATTTGGAGATTTGTTTCCCCATCTTATTAAAAAATGCCAGTGGAATTTGCATTGTATCTGTAGATTGCTTTGGGTAGAATTGACAGTTTCACGATGTTGATCCTACCTATCCATGAGCAAGATATGTTTTTCCACTTATGCAGGTCTGTTTTGGTTTCTTGCAGTAGTGTCTTGTAGTTTTCATTGTATAGGTCTTTTATGTTTCTGGTTAGATTTGTTCCTAAGTATTTCATCTTCTTGGAGGCTATTGTAAATGGTATTGATTTGGTGATTTCCTCTTCAAGGTTCTCTTTGTTGGTGTAAAGGAATCCAACTGATTTTTGTATGTTTATCTTGTATACCGAAAATTTGCTGAAATCTTCTATTAGTTCCAGTAGTTTTCTTGTGGATTCTTTGGCTTTTTCTGTGTATAAGATCATATCATCTGCAAATAGAGATATTTTGACTTCTTCCCTACCAATTTGGATGTCCTTTATTTCTTTTTCTAGCCTCATTGCTCTGGCAGGACCTCCAGCACAATCTTGAATAAGAGCGTTGATAAAAAGCATTCTTGTCTGGTTCCCGTTCTCAAGGGGAATGCATTCAAAGTCTCTCCATTTAGTGTGATGTTGGCTTTTGGCTTTGTATAAACGTCCTTAATTATATTGAGGAATTTCCCTTCTATTCCTATTTTATTGAGAGTTTTTATCATGAATGGGTGTTGGACTTTGTCAAATGCCTTTTCTGCATTGATTGATAAGACTATGTGGTTCTTGTCTTTTGTTTTATTTATGTGATGGATTATGTTGATTGTTTTTCTAATGTTGAACCATCCCTGCATACTTGGTATAAATCCCACTTGATCATGATGAATTATTTTTTTGATATGTTGCTGAATTCTATTGGCTAGAATTTTGTTGAGGATTTTTGTGTCATTGTTCTTGAGGGATATTGGCCTGTAATTTTCTTTTTTTGTGGTGTCTTTACCTGGTTTTGGTATCAGTGTTATGCTGGCTTCATACAATGAGTTTGAGAGTATTCCATCTTTTTCTATGCTCTGAAATACCTTTAGTAGTAGTCGTGTTAACTCTTCTCTGAAAGTTTGGTAGAATTCTCCAGTGAAGCCATCCAGGCGAGGGCTTTTTTTTGTTGGGAGTTTCTTAATTGCCTTTTCAATCTCTTCTTTTGTTATGGGTTTATTTAGTTGTTCTACCTCTGTTTGTGTTAGTTTAGCTAGGTACCGAGTTTTAGAAATTTGTCCATTTCCTCTGAGTTTTACAATTTGTTAGAGTACAGTTTTTCATAGTATTCTTTTGTGATTCTTTTAATTTCAGTTGGGTCTGTTGTGATATCACCCATCTCATTTCTTATACGAGTTATCTGTTTCCTCTCCTGTTTTT